>NC_091344.1:21390617-21395617 GCF_038502225.1 Cherax quadricarinatus
CCTAACATCCCTTTGATTCATCTGAGTCTTCAACTTCCAATTGTGACCTCTTGTGTCTGTGTCCCATCTCTGGAACATCCTGTCTTTGTCCACCTTGTCTATTCCGCGCAGTATTTTATATGTCGTTATCATGTCTCCCCTGACCCTCCTGGCCTCCAGTGTCGTCAGGCCGATTTCCCTCAACCTTTCTTCGTAGGACAATCCCCGTAGCTCTGGGACTAGTCTTGTTGCAAACCTTTGCACTTTCTCTAATTTCTTGACGTGCTTGACTAGGTGTGGATTCCAAACTGGTGCTGCATACTCCAGTATGGGCCTGACGTAAATGGTATACAGTGTCTTGAACGACTCCTTACTGAGGTATCGGAACGCTATCCGTAGGTTTGCCAGGCGCCCGTATGCTGCAGCAGTTATCTGATTTATGTGCGCCTCAGGAGATATGCTCGGTGTTATACTCACCCCCAGATCTTTTTCCTTGAGTGAGGTTTGCAGTCTTTGGCCATCTAAACTATATTGTGTCTGCGGTCTTCTTTGCCCTTCCCCAATCTTCATGACTTTGCATTTGGCAGGGTTAAACTCAAGGAGCCAGTTGCTGGACCAGGCTTGTAGCCTGTCCAGGTCTCTTTGTAGTCCTGCCTGATCCTCATCCGATTTGATTCTTCTCATTAACTTCACATCATCTGCAAACAAGGACACTTCTGAGTCTATCCCTTCCGTTATGTCGTTCACATATACCAAGAACAGCACAGGTCCTAGGACTGACCCCTGTGGAACCACGCTTGTCACAAGCGCCCACTCTGACACCTCGTCACGTACCATGACTCGTTGTTGCCTCCCTGTCAGGTATTCTCTGATCCATTGCAGTGCCTTTCCTGTTATGTGTGCCTGATCTAGCTTTTTCAGTAACCTCTTGTGAGGAACTGTGTCGAAGGCCTTTTTGCAGTCCAAAAAAATGCAGTCGATCCACCCCTCTCTCTCTTGTCTTACTTCTGTCACCTTGTCATAAAACTCTAGTAGGTTTGTGACACAGGATTTTCCTTCCCTGAAACCATGCTGGTTGTCAATTATACACTTGTTTCTTACCAGGTGCTCCACCACTCTCCTCCTGATGATCTTCTCCATGACCTTGCATACTATACACATTAGTGATACAGGTCTGTAGTTTAGTGCCTCATGTCTGTCTCCCTTTTTAAAAATTGGGACTACATTTGCCATCTTCCATACCTCAGGGAGTTGCCCAGTTTCAAATGATGTGTTGAAGATCTTTGTTAATGGCACACACAATATCTCTGCTCCCTCTTTAAGGACCCACGGAGAGATGTTGTCTGGTCCCACCGCCTTTGAGGTGTCAAGTTCGCATAGCAGCTTCTTCACTTCCTCCTTGGTTATATGTACCTCATCCAGCACTTGCTGGTGTACCCCCCTGTTCTGATTTCCTGGAGTCCTACTGGTTTCCACTGTAAATACTTCTTTAAATCTCGTGTTGAGCTCCTGACATACCTCTCGGTCGTTTCTTGTGAATTCCCCATCACCCTTCCTCAGTCTGATTACCTGGTCCTTGACTGTTATTTTCCTCCTGATGTGGCTGTACAACAGCTTCGGGTCAGTCTTGACTTTCGACGCTATGTCATTTTCATATTGTCGCTGAGCCTCCCTTCTTATCTGTGCATATTCATTTCTGGCTCTTCGGCTAATCTCTTTATTTTCCTGAGTTCTCTGTCTTCTGTACCTTTTCCATTCTCTAGTACACCTAGTTTTTGCCTCCCTACACCTTTGGGTGAACCAAGGACTCGTTCTGTTCTTCCCATTATTTCTGTTTCCCTTGGGAACAAACCTCTCCTCTGCCTCCTGGCATTTTGTTGCCACATAGTCCCATTTCTTGTACTGGTTTTCCTGTCAGTTCCCTCTCCCACTGAATGTCTTGCAGGAAGTTCCTCATGCCTGAGTAGTTCCCCCTTTTGTAGTTTGGTTTTACCCACCCTATTCCAGCTACTGTCTCCACTTGGAGCTCAACTATGTAGTCGAAGCACAGAACCACATGATCACTAGCTCCCAGGGTCCCTTCATACATGATATCCTCGTTGTCTGAACTACTCAAGGTGAATACAAGGTCCAGTCTTGCTGGTTCATCTTCTCCTCTCTCTCTGGTAGTGTCTCTAACATGTTGATGCATGAGGTTTTCCAGTACTACATCCATCATCTTGGCTCTCCATGTTTCGGAACCCCCATGGGGCTCCAGGTTTTCCCAGTCAATCTCCTTGTGATTGAAATCACCCATAACTAGTAACTTTGCTCCCCCCACGTGTGCTCTCCTGGCCACCTCGGCTAGTGTGTCGACCATGGCTCTGTTGCTCTCATCGTATTCTTCTCTTGGTCTCCTGCAGTTCTGTGGTGGGTTGTACATTACTGCAATTATCACCTTATGTCCCTCAGACTGGATTGTTCCTACTAAGTAGTCCCTTTCACCCGTGCCATCCATTCCTTCCATTTTCTCAAAACCCCACTGGCTTTTAATGAGCAGTGCAACTCCTCCTCCCCCTCTCCTCCCTCTGTCTTTCCTGAGGATTTGATATCCGGGTGGAAAGATTGAATCTGTTATTATTCTGGTGAGTTTTGTTTCTGTGAGTGCTATTATGTCTGGGGATGTCTCCTTGATTCTTTCGTGCCACTCCTCATACTTATTTGTTATTCCATCTGCATTTGTATACCATACCTTCAACTTCTTTTCTAAGACTGTGGTCTGGGAGGTGTATTGGGGTTGGGGAAGTGGGAGACCTGATAAGGAACTATGGGTGGTTGCTGTGGGGGTGGAGTTTGTAATGTAGTAGGTGGGGGCATTGGATATGGCATGGGTGTTTTGGTTTAGAGTGTTTGGCTGCACTGGGGTTGACCTGGTTGGGAGGCTTCTATAGGAAGCTGTGAGGGAGGTTGTATTTGATCTTCTTCCTGTGTCTGGGATCTCCTGTCTGTCTTCTCCATCCCCTCTCTTTCCTCCTTTCACCTTCGTACCATCTCTCTCAGTTTCCGCCTTTCATCTTGTGTTCTGTCGCGATCGAGATACACCTTCCTGTATGCCAGCATGTCCCTTAATCGTGCTTTCTCCTGCAGTATCCTGTTCCGAGTCGATTCTGCCTTGAAGGTCACTTTCACTGGCCGGGTTCTTTTTTTTACAAACCCCCCTATTCTCCGAAAATTTTCCAGCTGGGTCATGTCGTCTTCTCTGATTACTTTCATGATGCTTTCAATTGCTTTTTTTTCCCTTGTTTTCTTGCTTCATATGTTTCCCCTTCAACTTCCTGTAGCCCATACACAAAGACTGACCTCACCCTTTCATTCTCCCACTGCATATCCCTGTGTATCCCCTCATTCAATTTGATTTCCTCCATTGCAGCTTTCCTTTCTTCAGTTTCACTAGCTACTGTACATGGGCTCAGTGGCCTGTCATTTTCCCTTCTCGGCTTTCCCTGGGCTCTGTTGTGGTCTTTTAGGGCCTCTACATATAGCTTAGCTCTTTCATTTACTAGTCTCCACTGATAGAGCTTCTACAAGCAGTTTTGCTCCTTCTTTCCCTACAGTCCCCTTATTTGTGGCTGAGGTAGCGGTCTCTGTTGTCAATCCCAAAACGTTCTTTAGTTCTTTAGGCTGTTTCAGATTTTCCAGTTCCTCTTCTAAACTCTGTATCCTGGCCTCTGCTGCTTTGACTTTCACCTCCCACTTCCTGCTTTCCATGTCTATCCTCTCTTCCATTCTCATGCTAAGTTCTTCTAGTTTCTTTTCCCATTCTTGTTCCCTTTTTTTGAGCTCTGCTGCCCAATCTTCCTTTGCAGTTTCCTCCTCCTGTCCCTTGGGTTTTCTTGTTGCTCTCTGGCAACCCATTTTTGTTTTATCCTGATTGCCTCAGAGTGGGAAACCTATGTAATTCTGTATGTTAGGTTAGTATTGTATATGTCAGAGTGTGGGGGGGGGGAGGTAGAGGAGGAACTGTGGCTATATGGGAGAGTAGTGCGGAGGGGGAGTGGGAAGGAGAGTGAAGTGGGTAAGTGGGTGAGTGGGAGAGGGAGAGGTGGGGAGGGGGAGGGTGAAAGAGGGAGGGGAGGGATCAGGTGAAGGAGTGAGATGTTGGTGGGGGAGGGGGGGGGGAGTGTATGTGTGAGTCTGGCAATATGTGTGTCTGTGTGTGTGTTGTGTGTGTGTGGGGGGGTGTGGGGGGTGGGGGGTGTGGTTGTGTGGGTGTGTGTGTGGGAGTGTGTGTGTGGGTGTGTGTGGGTGTGTGTGGGTGTGTGTGTGTGGGGGTGTGTGGGTGGGTGTGTGGGTGGGTGTGTGGGTGGGTGGGTGTGTGGGTGTGTGTGTGTGTGTGTGTGTGGGTGTGTGGGTGTGTTTGGGGGTGTGTGGGGTGTGTGGGTGGGTGTGTGGGTGGGTGTGTGGGTGGGTGTGTGGGTGGGTGTGTGGGTGGGTGTGTGTGGGTGTGTGTGGGTGTGGGTGTGTGTGGGTGTGTGGGTGTGTGTGGGTGTGTGGGTGTGTGTGGGTGTGAGGGTGTGTGTGGGTGTGTGTGTGTGTGTGTGTGTGTGTGGGTGTGTGGGTGTGTGTGGGGGTGTGTGGGTGTGTGTGGGGGTGTGTGGGGGTGTGTGTGTGTGGGTGTGGGTGGGTGTGTGTGGGGGTGTGGGTGGGTGTGTGTGGGTGTGTGTGTGGGTGTGGGTGTGTGTGGGTGTGTGGGTGTGTGTGGGTGTGTGGGTGTGTGTGGGTGTGTGGGTGTGTGTGGGTGTGTGTGGGTGTGTGTGGGTGTGTGTGGGTGTGTGGGTGTGTGGGTGTGGGTGGGTGTGTGTGGGTGTGTGGGTGAGTGGGTGTGCGTGCGCACACTAGGCTACGCTACTCTTGAAGATTATAAAAAAAAATTCACAATCAATTCCTTATTAATATGCACTAATATATACTATATAATATTAATTGCGTACACTTGTGTTTGTGTGTGTGTGTGTTTACTAGCTTGTCGTTCTTTGAAAAAG
>NC_091344.1:21400617-21438623 GCF_038502225.1 Cherax quadricarinatus
CAGCAGAGTGTTGATGTACCTAATTTAATAATATAAAACAAAGTGAGTGGTGGCAGTGAGGTAATGGTGAACATAACAACTTCAATTGAAGTGAACGTCTCAGTTACTGGTTGTGCTGAGAAAAAAGCTAATCCATCTTCTTTGATTATCTAGAATTTAAAACTCAATAATGGTACTATGTATGAACTTTCTATCCAATAGTAACATTGGTAATAAGAGTAAGTAGTGAGTGAATGATCAGTGCTGTTGCTAGCCTGGGGCGCATCTCTCTCCTTTCTCTCTCCTTGCTTGATTTCTTAGGTCTGAATTATCAGATTCCAGGGAAGCGCTAAACCCATTAGGGTCTTACAACACCTGGGGAGTGAGAGATAATCAGGACTAATGAAAGGAAGGGAAGAATGAACTCAATAAGCCGTTAACTAGTCTGTTCAGTATATCACTGTAACATCATTTGTACCTGATTATGGAAGATCTCTAATTTTGAATTAATATCTACAAAGCGGGAGATAAATCCCTACCATCGAACTACCGCCCACTCAGCCTGACCTCAACATTTGAAAAAAAATTATCAGAATCGACTGAAGCAAATACAATCAGAAGCCACTTTCATACACATAATCTGATTAACGAGTCGTAAAACAGATTTATAATGAATCTTTCTTGTAATTTACTAACTTTCTTTCGTAAAACACTGGAGGCAGGAGATAAAAATTGCGATGTTGTGCACTTGGATTTCAATAACACTTTTAATAAATTCTCACACAGAAAAGAGTTAATAAATTCTCATACAGAAAACTGGTAACACCTGGTATAGGAAAAAATTCCTTCATGGATCAAGGCACTGCTAAAAAATAGGAAGCACAGAGTCTGCATAAAAGGGGGTAAAAATCAGTGTGGGGAATCAGTCCCAAGTGGCGATCCACAAGGACCAGTTTTTGACTCCTTACTGTTCATAATTTACATTACTGATCTTAATGAGGGAATAAAAATCAGCATGAGCAAATTCGCTGACGACACAAAAACAGGATGGCAAATAAATTCAGAGGAATATATCACTGAACTTAAGAATAATTTAGACAAGTGTGGATAACCGCAAAGTCCTAATCACTGAGAATGAAAATAACTTTAACAATAACACAGAATTTGATCCTACAGAATGCGATAAGGACTTGTGAGTCAGAGTAATCTACAGCTAAAGCAACAGCGCTTCTAAGCTTCTGTAATAAAGCTAATAGATTTCTTGGATTTGTATAAAAAAAAAAAAACACAAGTAAGAGGAGTCCAAAGGTTATTCTTTAGTTCTGCACATCATTAGTAAGTCTTATATTGTGGCACAGTTCTGGTCTCCACACTACACAATGAATGTAAATGTATTAAAGAACCTAGAGAGAATCAAGGAAGAAATAATCCACACGATAAGGACTTTCTCATACAAAGATAAACTGAGAGACTTGAACCTAAAATTTTCCAGGAGTAAATTATGATGCATCGTCTTGGCTTGTGTTTCAGGGAACACAGTTTAAGTGACTTCAGGAATTTCCGTGGAAGTCTACGAACCATTTGTCTCCAGCAAGACTTTGATACATACAGTACCCGTTGACGACTGTAACACCAAAGATCGGGTGCAATACAACGTTGATGTAACACACAATATATGAACATAGGAGCACTGTAGTAAGTGAATATTAATATGGTATACAGACAGATGTGCAACAGTTAAGTATCTTTATTCCGAAACTTTTCGCCTACAAGGCTTCTTCGGTCGAGGGACTGATCACCTCAACACGTCTTCAAGGGTGCTGGGCTGATGAAATCGTCTTTACATCTCTACTGCTTCTGCTAACTCTTCTGTACTCGACTGAAGAAGCCTACTGCGTATCCGAAACGTTTCGGAAAAAAGATACCTAACTGTTGCACATGTGTCTTACTTATCATACTGTAATAAGTCCACTGACTCATGTGAGGTAAGTTCTCCTAGTGATCGAAGTTTCCCACAAGGTTTGGCTCTAATATTTGGCCGTTTACTTGTGCCTGATTCCATGTGTTTTTTTTTTTTTCTCGAAACCAGACCAGATGCCAGGCTTCAATTGTGACTTTTTTGCTGTTGCGACCCGCAAGGCTGCCCATCCATCGCAACACCTCTGATCTGGCGTCGCCCACAGTACACTTCCTTCCTCAACACATAAAATACCTTTCAAACATTATTTCATGATTTACTGATATTATTAACAATATATACATACACAGGAAAGTGCTAAACTAGTATGCATCATATAGCGTATGGGATATTGATGATAATCAGTGTTAGATCAGAGAAATGAAAAGGCAACTCCTATTTTTAGATAAATTCCTGCACAAGCATCAAAGATCCCTCTTGAAGGAATATTTTTCAGGTAAAATTTTAAGTGTTTTGACCTGAGGGTTATAACAATGCTTTCAAAACTTCCTTCTAGCTTTGGTTGTGGAAGCTAATGACAAGGTATCCAAACCAGATGATGGACCCTTGTTTCACCGCAACTACCCTCCAACGAGAAAAAACAGTACGGAGCTACCTACGATAAAACCAAACTTTGCTTCATCATATTCAGTAACCTCGTCTTACACACCGTAAAGCGAGGAGCTCACAGGTGCCTTCGACCTTACAAAAGCAAAGGTTGAAGAGCCTAAAGTACCAAGGGTTAACCGAGGGTGATTTGCAGAACCTTAATGATGAATTACGCGCATATTAATCTAATCACCAGAGAGTGATGGCACAGATGAAAAGCCGAGTAGTCAATTTACCTGTGAGTCTTGTGCGTGCGTGCGAGGTTCCTCTACCTGCGACCTCCCAGTCCAGCCGAATAGACCACTACACCACTGGTTGGACATCATTCCTGGGGCTTCTACAGAAAGATCAAAATGACCACTGACAACGAAGCGAAAGGTAGGAAGAGTAGACAGCAACAGAGGCGAGATGAGGTGCGGTAGGCAGGTAGAGATGGTCCTTGGAATCATGATCCATTCAGAAGAGGCGTGGCCGGGTGGTCAGGAATCTCTAGCCAGCGGGAGATGAAGAAGCTGAAATTACGGTGTTATCTGTGGTGCCCCAAGACACGAGGGATCCTCGGACATGCACCTGGACACGCCACCCTGAACTGCAGGTACCCACACGCACCCCTCAGCTCCTGGGAACCATCACCTAGTATGGCAAGCAGTGTGTGAGACCTGGAAGTCAATATTGCATCAGGAGAGTGTTGGCGCTCGGGCAGGGAAGTGAAAGTAGGTGTAACAAGGAAACATAGTTATATATTATCTCTCGTGAACTAAATATAATAAGGATCCTTTAAGAAGGAAATATTCTCTCTGTGATGCGTTTCCACAGATGTTAGCACTTTAGCACCCCTAACCACTGTATTAAAAATCTAATGCATCGCATTACGAACGTCTGCTGCGTGTGCCATCGTTGAGATCAATCTCATGCTGGTGACCACATCACGACGGCTGAACCAAACCTTCATTTATCCGCCCTCGCCTCACACTCACGACTATCTCTCCCTCACACTCACGACTAACTCTCCCTCACAATCACGACTAGCTCTCCCTCATACTCACGACTATCTCTCACACCCACGACTACCTCCTTCACACTCAGGATAAACTCTCCCTCAGACGTAACCAGATAACTCACAATTAACCCTCCCTCACCACCTGGGACTCCTCAACACCTGGGTCGTCCTCACAGCGTTCTTACTTACTTCCATACCTGACCTGGAACACCGAGTTTATTATTATTATTATTATTATTATTATTATTATTATTAATGTGGTTGATGGACGGGAGCAGAGATTAGATTCAATTGAGTCAAAAACTACCAGAGAAAATCATCTTAAGCTATTGGAGAAGTATCATTATGATAATGGCTTACAATATCTACAAGATGATGAATTAGAGACATGTGCAACACCTGGGTATATTTATCTGACGACCTTTTGCCAACCAGTGGCTTTATCAGTTAAGAACAGAAGACAGTGGAAGATGAGGTAGTCAGTCTCTAAGCCTGGAAGCCGGTATTACGTACCTGAGTCATGTGTAATGTCTTAAATGAGCACAGTCAGTTGGTACGGCCGGTGTGGTAAGTTACAACTGAGTTTGGAGAGAAAATATACTGAGCACTGACAACATTAGTGTGTGGGGCCGGTACTGTGCAGGTGTGGTTGAGCAGCAGCGGTCTGAGCACATTACACCTGTATGACATGACACACTGGAATGTGTGGCGAATACATGATGGGAGAGACGGTCAAGTGTCTCACAGGATGGGAGACACGAACAAGTCTCATAGGATGGGAGACACGGTCAAAGGTAAAACAGGATGGGAGACAGGGACAAGTATCACACAGGATGGGAGACAGGGACAAGTATCACACAGGATGGGAGACAGGGACAAGTATCACACAGGATGGGAGACAGGGTCAAGTATCACACAGGATGTGAGACAGGGTCAAGTGTCACACATGATGGGAGACAGGGTCAAGTGCCACACATGATGGGAGACAGGGTCAAGTGTCACACATGATGGGAAATACGAACAAAGGTTCAGTCCTGATGAGCCGGGCTGTAATGCACACGTTACACTGCAGACGGTGGGTACCAACAGCCTAATTATCTGGCCAGCAACCAGGAGGCCTGGCCAGGGACCGGGCCACGGGGGCGGTGGGTTCCGGAAGCGGCTTCAGGTAACCTACAGGTAAGATTCTAAAGACTTGTATACAGCTGAAAATATCTGTAACGTTTATCAGGAAGATTAGTAGAACATCTAGCGAGGAGGGATTTAGTAATAGAAAGCCAGCTTGGACTTAATTACGTTCTAGCTAGCTGTCATGTGACTTAATTTTAGCATGGGACACTGCCTATAAATGGTACTATGACATATATATACTGAGACACTTATGCAACACCCGGTTTTCTAAATCATTTATCACACAAACACACACATTATATATATATATATATATATGTGTATATATATATATATATATATATATATATATATATATATATATATATATATATATAAGGTAGTAGGTTGGTAGACAGCAACCACCCAGGGAAGTACTACCGTCCTGCCAGATGACTGTGAAACAAAAACCTGTAACTGTTTTGCATGATGGTAGGATTGCTGGTTTTCTTTTTCTGTCTCATAAACACGCTAGATAACAGGGATATCTTGCTACTCCTACTTACACTTTGGTCACACTTCACAGACACGCACATGCATATATATATATACATACATCTAGGTTTTTCTCCTTATTCTAAATAGCTCTTGTTCTTTTTTATTTCTTCTATTGTCCATGGGGAAGTGGAAAAGAATCTTTCCTCCGTAAGCCATGCGTGTCGTATGAGGCGACTAAAATGCCGGGAGCAATGGGCTAGTAACCCCTTCTCCTGTATACATTTACTAAAAAAGAGAAGAAGAAAAACTTTATAAAACTGGGTTGTTTAAATGTGCGTGGATGTAGTGCGGATGACAAGAAACAGATGATTGCTGATGTTATGAATGAAAAGAAGTTGGATGTCCTGGCTCTAAGCGAAACAAAGCTGAAGGGGGTAGGAGAGTTTCAGTGGGGGGAAATAAATGGGATTAAATCTGGAGTATCTGAGAGAGTTAGAGCAAAGGAAGGGGTAGCAGTAATGTTAAATGATCAGTTATGGAAGGAGAAAAGAGAATATGAATGTGTAAATTCGAGAATTATGTGGATTAAAGTAAAGGTTGGATGCGAGAAGTGGGTCATAATAAGCGTGTATGCACCTGGAGAAGAGAGGAATGCAGAGGAGAGAGAGAGATTTTGGGAGATGTTAAGTGAATGTATAGGAGCCTTTGAACCAAGTGAGAGAGTAATTGTGGTAGGGGACCTGAATGCTAAAGTAGGAGAAACTTTTAGAGAGGGTGTGGTAGGTAAGTTTGGGGTGCCAGGTGTAAATGATAATGGGAGCCCTTTGATTGAACTTTGTATAGAAAGGGGTTTAGTTATAGGTAATACATATTTTAAGAAAAAGAGGATAAATAAGTATACACGATATGATGTAGGGCGAAATGACAGTAGTTTGTTGGATTATGTATTGGTAGATAAAAGACTGTTGAGTAGACTTCAGGATGTACATGTTTATCGAGGGGCCACAGATATATCAGATCACTTTCTAGTTGTAGCTACACTGAGAGTAAAAGGTAGATGGGATACAAGGAGAATAGAAGCATCAGGGAAGAGAGAGGTGAAGGTTTATAAACTAAAAGAGGAGGCAGTTAGGGTAAGATATAAACAGCTATTGGAGGATAGATGGGCTAATGAGAGCATAGGCAATGGGGTCGAAGAGGAATGGGGTAGGTTTAAAAATGTAGTGTTAGAGTGTTCAGCAGAAGTTTGTGGTTACAGGAAAGTGGGTGCAGGAGGGAAGAGGAGCGATTGGTGGAATGATGATGTAAAGAGAGTAGTAAGGGAGAAAAAGTTAGCATATGAGAAGTTTTTACAAAGTAGAAGTGATGCAAGGAGGGAAGAGTATATGGAGAAAAAGAGAGAGGTTAAGAGAGTGGTGAAGCAATGTAAAAAGAGAGCAAATGAGAGAGTGGGTGAGCTGTTATCAACAAATTTTGTTGAAAATAAGAAAAAGTTTTGGAGTGAGATTAACAAGTTAAGGAAGCCTAGAGAACAAATGGATTTGTCAGTTAAAAATAGGAGAGGAGAGTTATTAAATGGAGAGTTAGAGGTATTGGGAAGATGGAGGGAATATTTTGAGGAATTGTTAAATGTTGATGAAGATAGGGAAGCTGTGATTTCGTGTATAGGGCAAGGAGGAATAACATCTTGTAGGAGTGAGGAAGAGCCAGTTGTGAGTGTGGGGGAAGTTCGTGAGGCAGTAGGTAAAATGAAAGGGGGTAAGGCAGCCGGGATTGATGGGATAAAGATAGAAATGTTAAAAGCAGGTGGGGATATAGTTTTGGAGTGGTTGGTGCAATTATTTAATAAATGTATGGAAGAGGGTAAGGTACCTAGGGATTGGCAGAGAGCATGCATAGTTCCTTTGTATAAAGGCAAAGGGGATAAAAGAGAGTGCAAAAATTATAGGGGGATAAGTCTGTTGAGTGTACCTGGTAAAGTGTATGGTAGAGTTATAATTGAAAGAATTAAGAGTAAGACGGAGAATAGGATAGCAGATGAACAAGGAGGCTTTAGGAAAGGTAGGGGGTGTGTGGACCAGGTGTTTACAGTGAAACATATAAGTGAACAGTATTTAGATAAGGCTAAAGAGGTCTTTGTGGCATTTATGGATTTGGAAAAGGCGTATGACAGGGTGGATAGGGGGGCAATGTGGCAGATGTTGCAAGTGTATGGTGTAGGAGGTAGGTTACTGAAAGCAGTGAAGAGTTTTTACGAGGATAGTGAGGCTCAAGTTAGAGTATGTAGAAAAGAGGGAAATTTTTTCCCAGTAAAAGTAGGCCTTAGACAAGGATGTGTGATGTCACCGTGGTTGTTTAATATATTTATAGATGGGGTTGTAAGAGAAGTAAATGCGAGGGTCTTGGCAAGAGGCGTGGAGTTAAAAGATAAAGAATCACACACAGGGTGGGAGTTGTCACAGCTGCTCTTTGCTGATGACACTGTGCTCTTGGGAGATTCTGAAGAGAAGCTGCAGAGATTGGTGGATGAATTTGGTAGGGTGTGCAAAAGAAGAAAATTAAAGGTGAATACAGGAAAGAGTAAGGTTATGAGGATAACAAAAAGATTAGGTGATGAAAGATTGAATATCAGATTGGAGGGAGAGAGTATGGAGGAGGTGAACGTATTCAGATATTTGGGAGTGGACGTGTCAGCGGATGGGT
Organism: Cherax quadricarinatus; assembly: GCF_038502225.1. Lineage (NCBI taxonomy): Eukaryota > Metazoa > Arthropoda > Malacostraca > Decapoda > Parastacidae > Cherax > Cherax quadricarinatus. Next base: position 21,408,474 of record NC_091344.1, read on the forward strand.
CTATGAAAGATGAGGTGAATCATAGAATTGATGAGGGAAAAAGAGTGAGTGGTGCACTTAGGAGTCTGTGGAGACAGAGAACTTTGTCCTTGGAGGCAAAGAGGGGAATGTATGAGAGTATAGTTTTACCAACGCTCTTATATGGGTGTGAAGCATGGGTGATGAATGTTGCAGCGAGGAGAAGGCTGGAGGCAGTGGAGATGTCATGTCTGAGGGCAATGTGTGGTGTGAATATAATGCAGAGAATTCGTAGTTTGGAAGTTAGGAGGAGGTGCGGGATTACCAAAACTGTTGTCCAGAGGGCTGAGGAAGGGTTGTTGAGGTGGTTCGGACATGTAGAGAGAATGGAGCGAAACAGAATAACTTCAAGAGTGTATCAGTCTGTAGTGGAAGGAAGGCGGGGTAGGGGTCGGCCTAGGAAGGGTTGGAGGGAGGGGGTAAAGGAGGTTTTGTGTGCGAGGGGCTTGGACTTCCAGCAGGCATGCGTGAGCGTGTTTGATAGGAGTGAATGGAGACAAATGGTTTTTAATACTTGACGTGCTGTTGGAGTGTGAGCAAAGTAACATTTATGAAGGGATTCAGGGAAACCGGCAGGCCGGACTTGAGTCCTGGAGATGGGAAGTACAGTGCCTGCACTCTGAAGGAGGGGTGTTAATGTTGCAGTTTAAAAACTGTAGTGTAAAGCACCCTTCTGGCAAGACAGTGATGGAGTGAATGATGGTGAAAGTTTTTCTTTTTCGGGCCACCCTGCCTTGGTGGGAATCGGCCAGTGTGATAATATAAAAAAAAAAAATAATATATATATACATATATATATATATATACATATATATATATATATATATATATATATATATATATATATATATATATATATATATATATATATATATATATATATATAGGGAGAGAGTATGGAGGAGGTGAATGTATTCAGATATTTGGGTGTGGACGTGTCAGCGGATGGGTCTATGAAAGATGAGGTGACTCATAGAATTGATGAGGGGAAAAGAGTCAGTGGTGCACTTAGGAGTCTGTGGAGACAAAGAACTTTGTCCTTGGAGGCAAAGAGGGGAATGTATGAGAGTATAGTTTTATCAACGCTCTTATATGGGTGTGAAGCATGGGTGATGAATGTTGCAGCGAGGAGAAGGCTGGAGGCAGTGGAGATGTCATGTCTGAGGGCAATGTGTGGTGTGAATATAATGCAGAGAATTCGTAGTTTGGAAGTTAGGAGGAGGTGCGGGATTACCAAAACTGTTGTCCAGAGGGCTGAGGAAGGGTTGTTGAGGTGGTTCGGACATGTAGAGAGAATGGAGCGAAACAGAATGACTTCAAGAGTGTATCAGTCTGTAGTGGAAGGAAGGCGGGGTAGGGGTCGGCTTAGGAAAGGTTGGAGGGAGGGGGTAAAGGAGGTTTTGTGTGCGAGGGGCTTGGACTTCCAGCAGGCATGCGTGAGCGTGTTTGATAGGAGTGAATGGAGACAAATGGTTTTTAATACTTGACATGCTGTTGGAGTGTGAGCAAAGTAACATTTATGAAGGGGTTCAGGGAAACCGGCAGGCCGGACTTGAGTCCTGGAGATGGGAAGTACAGTGCCTGCACTCTGAAGGAGGGGTGTTAATGTTGCAGTTTAAAAACTGTAGTGTAAAGCACCCTTCTGGCAAGACAGTGATGGAGTGAATGATGGTGAAAGTTTTTCTTTTTCGGGCCACCCTGCCTTGGTGGGAATCGGCCAGTGTGATAATAAAAAAAAAATAATATATATATACTTATATATATATATATATATATATATATTTATATTATATATATACATATATATATATATATATATATATATATATATATATATAGGGAGAGAGTATGGAGGAGGTGAATGTATTCAGATATTTGGGTGTGGACGTGTCAGCGGATGGGTCTATAAAAGATGAGGTGACTCATAGAATTGATGAGGGGAAAAGAGTGAGTGGTGCACTTAGGAGTCTGTGGAGACAAAGAACTTTGTCCTTGGAGGCAAAGAGGGGAATGTATGAGAGTATAGTTTTATCAACGCTCTTATATGGGTGTGAAGCATGGGTGATGAATGTTGCAGCGAGGAGAAGGCTGGAGGCAGTGGAGATGTCATGTCTGAGGGCAATGTGTGGTGTGAATATAATGCAGAGAATTCGTAGTTTGGAAGTTAGGAGGAGGTGCGGGATTACCAAAACTGTTGTCCAGAGGGCTGAGGAAGGGTTGTTGAGGTGGTTCGGACATGTAGAGAGAATGGAGCGAAACAGAATGACTTCAAGAGTGTATCAGTCTGTAGTGGAAGGAAGGCGGGGTAGGGGTCGGCTTAGGAAAGGTTGGAGGGAGGGGGTAAAGGAGGTTTTGTGTGCGAGGGGCTTGGACTTCCAGCAGGCATGCGTGAGCGTGTTTGATAGGAGTGAATGGAGACAAATGGTTTTTAATACTTGACATGCTGTTGGAGTGTGAGCAAAGTAACATTTATGAAGGGGTTCAGGGAAACCGGCAGGCCGGACTTGAGTCCTGGAGATGGGAAGTACAGTGCCTGCACTCTGAAGGAGGGGTGTTAATGTTGCAGTTTAAAAACTGTAGTGTAAAGCACCCTTCTGGCAAGACAGTGATGGAGTGAATGATGGTGAAAGTTTTTCTTTTTCGGGCCACCCTGCCTTGGTGGGAATCGGCCAGTGTGATAATAATAATAAAAAAATATATAAGTACTGCATTACTGAGAAATGTAGTGGCGTTCTATGAGAGGGTAACGGAGGTGTAGCAGAAAACAAGGATGGGTCGACAGCAAAATTTCTGAACTGCAAGAAAGCCTTTTAAATTGTACCCAATAAAAGACTGATTCACAAATTGAGCAAGTCAACATACAACGTCAAGTGCTGTAGTGGACCAAGAACTACAGCCTGTATCTATGGTACAGTAGAGACAGAGAGAGAGAGAGAGAGAGGATGATGACGGATGTTTCAGGAAGCGAAAGGGTAACGAGTGAGGTTTCTAAAAAAAAAAATCAGCACTAGGACTTATTCTTATTCGTAATGTATGTAAATGACTTGCCAAAGGGGAATGAATTCTACCTGTCATTGTTTGCCAATGACGTTAAGCTAATGAGAAGAATACGAATGGAGGAGGCCAGAGATAGGCCAGAGACAGGCCAGAGACAGGCTACAGAAAGACTTGAACAAACAACAAGAGTGGCCAAACAAGTGGCTGCTTCAGTTCAACCCAAATAAGTGCCAGGCCATACCAGTTGGAGAGAGAAAAGACCAAACATGGAGTACAGTATGGGAGGAGAGGAACTACCAATATCGATCAGGAAGAAATATTTTGGAATAAACACAACGCCAAACATATCACCAGAGGTGCACAAACATAATAACATCAGTATATGCAAGGTTCCTGGTATTCAAGATTAGCTAATTTCAAAACTGTATTCTGGGACCTTAATATTTTAGGGCCCTATATACGACGTATGTCAGTCTTAGCAGAGTACACAATACTAACATTAAGGCCACACCTGACGGTACTAAGTTGTGGTGGTGTAGGCTAGGTAGATGGGGATTTTGTGGGGTGGTAATGTGGGCGAGGTAAGGTAAGGTATACCTCGCTCACACTACCACCACCCTCCACCCCATAACTTCCCCATCTACCCAGCCCACACTACCACAACGTAGTATCCTCAGGTGTGGGCTTCATGATAGTATTGTGTAGTAGTTGGGAGTGTTGTGAGGATGGGGTGTGTACGAGCTAGATGGGGGTGTTGTGGGGGTGGTGGGTGGTAGTGTTGTGGGGTGTGGGTGATGGTGTTGTGGGGTGGTGGGTGATGGTGTTGTGGGGTGGTGGGTGGTAGTATTATGGGATGTTGGTTTTGTGGGGTGGTGGGTGGTGCGGGTGGGTGGTGTTGCTGTGGGTGGTAGTATTGTGGGATGGTGGTGTTGTGGGGTGGTGGAGTGGGTAGGTGATGGTGTTGTGGGGTGGTGGTGTTGTGGGATGGTTGTGTGGGTAGGTGGTGGTCTTGTTGGTGGGTAGTGGTGTTGTGGGGTTGTGGGTGGGAGTGTTGTTGGTGGGTGGTGGTGTGGGTGGGGGTGGGAGTGTTGTGGGGTGGGTAGTGGTGTGGGCGAGGCAGGACCTGAGGTGGTACAGGTCTCTAAGAGGAAGCGTGGGAATCATCCCACACTCCAACCGCTCACACTCATGTACACTTTACATGCACACATGTACGTATACCAATATTCTACATACACGCCTATGTACACCAATACTGTATACTCCCAATGTCTACCAGAATATTACACAAACATAAGTATTACCAATCCATAAGTATTACCAATACATAAGTATTACTTATACATGGCAAAGCTGTATACTTACATAAAACGCGCGCGCGCGCGCGCGCACACACACACACACTCGACCCCACACAACACACAAACAGGTGACACACACACACACGCGCGCGCGCGCGCGCGCACACACACACAAATGTACTAAAAGTGTACACGTGCTAACCTGATATTCACGACATTATATACAATATACTGAGAGTAGTCACCGAGTATGCAGCATCAGTGTGTAGCCCATATCTGATCAAGAACCAAGAAAACTGCGAAAATCCAAAGATTTGCAGGCTAATTCTAAAGGCGAAAAGGAATTAACTATAGGGGACACAGTAACGAAAATAAACGTACCATCCATTTAAGGACGGAGGAACAAGGAGGATATGACCACGACGTACATGATAGTCAGATATTTGTAGGATGAATTAGGAGTGATATGAAATTTTGAAAATACTTCTTCGATGTAAGGTTTACGAAAATACATTAAATGTGGAAGTGATGTATGAAGAAGAGCTGGATATGAAATTCATGCACAGTTTCAAGAGTAAGTATGACAGGAGCGAAGAGGCCAGGAACAATGAAGTGCGTCAGCTGTAAGTTGAAGCAAGCACACTAGCTGATGTTCGACCCTCACAACCAAAAATCGGCTAGTACCCAGATGTACAAACGCACATCTTAATCCAATAAAAATGTATCTACCTGGAGTCTACCTGGAGGGCATTCCGGGGATCAACGTCCCCGCGGTCCGGTCCACGACCAGGCCTCCTGGTGGATCAGGGTCTGATCAACAAGGCTGTTACTGCTGGCCGCACGTAATCCAACGTACGAACCACAGCCCGGCTGATCCGGCACCGTCTTTAGGTATCTGTCCAGCTCCCTCTTGAAGACAACCAGAGGTCTTCCCGTAATGCCCCTTATTGCTGGTGGGAGGCTGTTGAACAGTCTTGGGTCCCGGACACTTACTGTGTTTTCTCTTAGTGTACCAGTGACGCCCCTACTTTTCACTGGGGGTATGTTGCATCGCCTGCCAAGTCTTTTGCTTTCGTATGGAGTGATTGCTGTGTGCATATTAGAGACCAGTCCCTCCAGAATCTTCCAAGTGTAGATTACGATATATCTCTCTCGCCTGCGCTCTAGTGAGTACAAGTCAAGTGCTTCCAGACGTTCCCAGTAGTTAAGGTGTTTGATGGAACTTATATGTGCAGTAAAGGTTCTCTGTACATTCTCTAGCTCTGCAATTTCACCTGCCTTGAATGGGGATGTTAATGTACAGCAGTATTCCAGCCTAGAAAGAATAAGTGATTTAAAAAGGATCATCATTGGCTTAGCATCTCTTGTCTTGAATGTTCTCATTATCCATCCTATGTTTCCTAGCAGATGTGATAGTGGCATTGTTATGGTCCTTGAAGGTGAGGTTTTCTGACATTACCACACCCAGGTCCTTCACATTACTTTTCCTCTCTATTGTGTGATTGGAGTTTGTAGTATACTCAGTTCTAGTTATTATTTCCTCCAGTTTTCCATAACGGAGCAGTTGGAATTTGTCCTCATTGAATATCATATTGTTCTCTGTTGCCCATTGGAAAACTTGGTTTATATCTTCTTGGAGCTTTGCCGTGTCCTCAATGGATGACACTCTCATGCAGATCCTAGTATCGTCTGCAAAAGATGATACAGTGCTGTGGTTTACATCTCTGTCTATGTCTGATATGAGAATAAGGAACAGGATAGGTGCGAGTACTGTGCCTTTGTTGTCTTTCCTAATAAATATTGTGTACAATATCGAGTTGAGCTGCAGAAGTAATAATAGGGTTGCAGGTGTTGTTACGATGGTTGTCTTGTGAACCTCTGTGAACACACTCTGCTGCCTGTTCTTCATTATTTTGGTGTCAGTAAAAATATTAATTTCAGCTTGATATGTTTTGGGTACTGAGTTCTTTCCACACGTTAAACACTTAACTGGTACATGAATTTTCCATAATGATCCCACTAGCGTCATCCTGCAGTTTGTCAAGCTCCAAGCATTCTGATGGCCGTGAGAGCAAGCAGTGCGCGAGGTAAATCACCACTGGGACGTAAGACACACAAGTTCCGTAATTCTGATATAATCCCACAGCGGGTCTATGGGACCATGTCAAAATTACGTCAATCCTAAATAGTGTGACCTCAAGATCAAGATGTATGAATAACTAAAGTGTATTGAAAACTTGTCAGTGTTCAATAATAACCCACATGGAGACAGAAATGCAAGAGATAAATTGGTTTGTATATTTCGACCACCTTCTGGGATCCTCTTCAGCAGATCAAGATACATATATATGGTTACATGATAGAGTTGAGACTCAGAGCACAGATGCACCTTCTGCAGAACTCCTTCCCAAGTAAGCGCTGGATTTTGGTCAACTGGACTGATTAAATATTGTTTTTTCCGCACGAATTTAGAACATGGATATGAACGGTGAGGATATCACGTGAGGTGGGGAGATAGGAAGTTGTACACCCTTCTTGTCTGCCCATTATATAACAGACTTCTACAACAGCCATGACTCCACCATGGTGATGGAGTTCTGCGCCAAGAACTGAAAATAGCCAGATCTGTTGGTATCACAAGTCACCAGGTCCGTTAGACGCTACAAGTCACCAAGTCCGTAGACGCCACAAGTCACCAGGTCCGTTAGACGCCACAAGCCACCAGGTCCATAGACGCTACAAGTCACCAGGTCAGTAGACGCTACAACTCACCAGGTCCGTAGAAGCTACAAGTCACCAGGTCCGTAGACGCCACAAGCCATCAACTCCAGCTCCATCACTTTCCGCTCAGCAATAAAACGTAAAACCTGCATACGCGAGATTTTCCTCGTAATCATGTTTGTTACAACTAGTTTGCTACTTGCTCGAGGCTCCCTCATTACCATTATTCATGCACGCCCCGCGTAAAAACTGTTAGTGGGAGAGTAACCTGAGTTCTTTACACCAGCACATATCTCATGGCTGTCAAACTGCCGCACTACATCTCACGTGTAAGGTCATGTCCATACAGATTTTCAATAACATACATCCAAGTGTCACTTACAGTAAGGTAGGTGTTCTTCACAGGATGGCAGGAATCTTCCCCAAGATGATCGGGATCCTACACAGGCTGGCAGGTGTCCTACACAGGTCCATTCTGTCACAGAATAAGTTGGTTACAAAAAACATGAACTAGATATATGTTTGCTTAGCTATGAGCAGCTGGGAAATGTATAGTATTTTATTTTTGGTGGGATATGTAATGTGTGGTGTTTATGTTTATGTTGAACTGCGTATTATAAATAAAGTATATTGACTGATATCAACACTTGCTATTTAAGGTTTCGTGCTACAACTTTTGTAATTTCCAGGGCCTATCATCTTTCAGGAATGGCCACACCTTAGTACAGTTTCTTTACGTCCCGTCCCTTAGGTTATCTCCAGATTCTGTCTTCCATATTCCCTACTACTGTCCTCCAGGTCTTGATGTACGCAGGTGTTGTTCTACAAGTTCTACCACCCTAGGTTATATGTCAAACGTCTTACCACCGACAGGTTTCACCTTAAGATTATCACCTTAAGTCCTGAATCCCCCAAGGCCGTCCCTCAGATACTGGCGTCCTCAGGCCAGGTCTAATGGGACCATTACCATAAGCAACCACCCTTAATTACTGTCCTCCAAGTCCTGCTGTCAACAGGTTCTTTTCCACACACAATACCACGCCTTGTTTTCGTTCTCATATTCTGTCGACAACAGGTCCCATCATATAGAGCTGGGAAGATTACCTCTCATTCTCAGGGAACGTCGCCTCATCCCTAAGATTTCTTTGTTTACAGTATGTACTTTTTTTGCCTAATTATTTCAGGTCCCTTTGCATAAGTATTACCTGTCCAGTTCCCGTCCCCCAAGATGTGTCATTCCCATATTCACCCTCCAAGGATAAGAGTTAGATTTAAAGTTTTAACAAGACGAGTATGCTGGGCCGAATCAACCAGGCTGTTGCTGCTGGCAGCATGTAATCCAACCTGTAAATGAACACACCAACATAAAAATAGCTCACGCCACTCATGGTATTAACTACGTCTTTGATTCTTTCAATATCCAGGTGTCAATGTTTTTACAAATAATCATTATTTAATTGCAGAGAATATTGCTTACATTTGTAAGATTCTAACAACTGTTCTCACACTGCGTTTACACTGTGCATACATGTCTGTGGTGTTTCTTCTATAATCCTGTAGTCTGTTGCATTATTGGATTTAGTTCCGGAATATGTTTATCCTTTATCTTATCTTTACATTACTTTCTTCCACTGGAGTTGCTACACCGACCTGTCACAACCTTAACGAGGCCTGGCCACCACCACTTCTACTCTTCTATTATAGGCCTATCTTCTCCCTACGAGCCCCGTGAGGGCGGGGAATGTGGCTAGGCCTGGGGACAATTGGTCCCGGAAGATGAGGGGGTACTTGTACCTCCGCCCATTGGGGAAATAGGTCTAAAGACACTCCCCAGACAGGGAGCCAAGGCCGGGTCACCACTATTTGGAAAAGACCCGGGCCGGGAGAGTACCGGCGAAAAAAAATACTCTTCTATTGTATTCTCTCTTACCATAAACAAATGTTATATAAGATAATGTTCTACAACTTCATTATTTCCTAAAACACTGTCTCACTGAGCTCATCTGATAGTATAAAATTTTAATGTTTAAATTGCATATAGTACTTTACCGTGTAAGTCCCCAGTTGTTTCCTTCCCTGCCATGTTAACATGAAGTGGTATCCACAAAAACGTGACTGGTAGTCTCATTTTCTCACACAAGCGGCACACATGTGCCCCAGCCGGAAATGACCATTACTCGTCTGAAATGAAGGAGTCGGCGACGATAAGGATGATGACGGTGATGTTAGTAATGGTGGCTGCGATGGTGGTTCTGGATGGTGATGGTGGTAGTGAATGGTGGTGGTAGTAATGATGGTGGTAGTGGATGGTGGTGGTAGTGAATGGTGGTGGTAGTGATGATGGTGGTAGTGGTTTCGGTAGCGACCTCTTGCCAACCTAGTTTCACAGTTACTGACATTCTAGAGGCTTATCACAGTACGATACACAAACTTTACTCTCCGAACTGCCATTCTCCAGCACTTTCCATTCACCCATCTACCACAAGATTGTTCCTCATTCCATATTGTCAATCTCGGGGCGACCATTGGTACCATTCTCACTGTGACAATGTCACTCCACACTCCAGTCATGAGTCTCATCAACCTCACGTCTTACAGGTCACTTCTCTTGCAATTTACCTGAATTCAATTCACTACAAGTAAATAAACTAATAATATTCACATTCTGTTATTTCTATTTAACAAAGATTCTTGACGTTTGACAGATCTACTTTAACCACATGACCAGGACTATAAATATTTCTAAAAATAATGCGACTTGGCAAGTTCACATATCCTGAACTTGCAAAGTCAAAACACCTGTGAAGATTCCAAGACATGGGAGAGGCAGGAAGGTACCTCCAATTCGTTGGATCAAGAGCCCTTCATTAGTACCAAGGTATCCCGTTTGAAGGTAATATAAAAAAAAACAGGAGAGAGTGAAGGCATTACTAAAGAAATAATACACAAGAGAAATACCTGACTAATAGAAACCGGAGTTATAGTGAAGGAGTCATCAGAGTGGGTGAAGCTGACTAGTACATTCCTTCAAGGATCTTTTCTTGGTCCTCTGCTGTTCTTGATGTAAGTAAATAACACGATGGAGGAAGCTGAAGCCGATGCATTATGGTTTATCGAAGATGTGGAAATAGTGAGAAGCGTGATAATTATAGAGGTCAGGGAGGCTCCAGTATGGGAGCGCCAGTATGGAGTCACCATCTGATCATCCACGTGAACAAACTTGAGAAGCTCTAAAGATTATCTAAATAACTGGTACCAACACTAGGGAGACTTCACTGCCAGAAGTTTAAATACTGTTTAGAATTTAGTAACCAAATGGAATAGAAAAAAAAATCTGGATGATACATTTCGATGCGGCAAATGTTAGTGATGGAGGTAAGTGAAAGTTGGAACATGCACCATGTAAATTATACATCACACGATGAAATTTTAACAACATCTGATGGAAAGATCTTGGAGTAATAAAAAAAAACATTATCAGGCGACTAAATAAATTCACTATAGAACAATATCTAACCTTTAAATATAGACAGACATGATAAAGAAAATAGTTTAAAATATTATGCCGTATAACACTGAAGTTCACAACTGTTTAACAATTACCTCATTGAACTCTTCCTCTAAATTTCAAAATTGTATTTTCCTTGTAATTTGCTGTAATATTTATCTAAACTGATTTCAAGAAAAAACATGCAACTCTCCGCAGGAGAAAAATAAAACAAAATGTCACTAGAACTTCTAAAAATAGTACTTATTCATCACGTCTTATGAGATCATGTCTCGTCTGATCCCACAAACTTCATCTACAATCCTACAATGGCCACATTCTAAGTGAGGCAGGAGGAGGCGACTGGCTCACTCTGCGCTGTTCTGAGAAAAAAACTTCCCCTCACTCCTTCAGTTGCAACCCTGGAACATTGCATAGCTCCTGATGACGCACTGAGAAGTGCGAAAGTACTTCAGCTAAAGATTTCCACCCCCCTGTGGGGTGGAATATATATATATATATATATATATATATATATATATATATATATATATATATATATATATATATATATATATATATATATATATATATATATATATGTCGTGCCGAATAGGCAGAACATATATATATATATATATATATATATATATATATATATATATATATATATATATATATATATATATATATATATATATATATATTATATTATATATATATTTATATAAGTGTGTGTGTGTGTGTGTGTGTGTGTGTGTGTGTGTGTGTGTGTGTGTGTGTGTGTGTGTGTGTGTGTGTGTGTGTGTGTGTGTGTGTGTTGCGATCTTGGCTTAAATAGCAACGCTCATCTTGCCATATAGGAGAAGCGAAAATTTGGGTATGCAATAATTTCGCCAAAATAATTCTGAACCTAACGAAAAAAATATTTTTCACTGTGTTTGTTTAGTATTAAATTATTGTAAACAAATCTAAAATATATTTAGTTGGGTTAGGCTAAAATAAATTGCTCTTGTTATAATAAGGTTAGGTAAGTTTTCTAAGTTCCTTTTGGTGCAAAATTATAATTTTTTACATTAACGTTAATGAAAAAAATATATCTTTAAACGTATAAGAGAAATTTCTACAGAGGACTTAATTTTAAATGAGTTCTTGCTAATTGACCAGTTTTACATATTCGGCACGACATATATATATATATATATATATATATATATATATATATATATATATATATATATATATATATATATATATATATATATATATATATATATATATATATATATATATATATATATATATATATATATTCATATATATGTGCAAAAGAACCACTCTGAAAGAATAGAGAAATTCCAAGCGCTTTCGTGACTAATCACATTATCAAGGAACTATGATAATGTGAGTAGTCACGAAAGCACTTGGAATTTCTCTATTCTTTCAGTGGTTGTTTTGCATATTCGAAAATCACCTGTTTACTGTGATCTTATTGCATATATATATATATATATATATATATATATATATATATATATATATATATATATATATATATATATATATATATATATATATATTATATATATATATATATATACACACACACACACACAATAATTTTGGTGGCCTAAATACCACAAGAACGACAATCACATTCTGTTTAAATGCTCACAGAACTTCTTACAGCTTCATTTCTCACCAAAAAAGTAATTTTCTACACTTCTTGCAAGACAAGTGAGAGACGTAAGAAGCCAGGGTACCTACTTGAGGGGTGGGTACCCCACCCTGGGTGGGTGCCCCCCCCCCGGGGTGGGTGCCCCTCCCAGACTTCAAAAATGTGATGTAACAAGCGGGACTGTTGGATCAGTGGTGCTCTTGACGTGCTCTTGTTCTGCACCAACGATTGTGCTACAACCAACCTTGTTAAAACACTCGCACACCTCTAGAGGAAAGAGAGAGGAAGAAAGAACGATGAAAGGAGGGAGGGAGAGAGAGAGAGATGAACGAAGAGTGAGAGAGGAGGGCAGATTATTACTGCAGTCCACGATAATACATTCAGTACAATACAGCTTTATTCGTTTTCTGCAGTATACATGTAATTAAATATTGTTAAACACAAAAGAAAGCCAGCAGAATGCTGTGTGTTTTGGGCAGACTAATCCTAATGCTTACAGACAGACCCTGACATAGGTTACTGAGTAGATATCTTTTTATGATCAAATGAACAAAAAGTGAGGCACCTAAGTGAACAATAGAACATTAATGCGCAGATTTTTGTCAATTATGACATGATCGATAAATAAAGCCTTTGAATAACAAAAAGGCACAATACCGTGACTGGAACAATACACAAATAACCCGCACATAGGAGAGAGAAACTTACGACGACGATTTGGTACGACTTGGACCATTTACACTTTGACTTAATGTGACTCAGTCAATTGTCCAAACGGACTGATGTGCAGGTTATTTGTGTAAAGCCATTGACTCTACAGTGAGAGTAGGGCAAGAAGCAACTGGTTCTGCTGACAGTGACTGGGTTAGCCAATACAATGATCCAGATGTTGGCACAGGTAGAACTAGATTAGGAAAGTTGAAACCTTGTTTAACCCAGCCTTGTCGCAAGTGTTGTTGCTTTCCCAAGCGAGGAATTCTTGCGAGGGTGATGATGTACGAGTGATGAGGTGGTCATCCAGGCCTAACGAGAGTGCTGTTGGAGTCAATATTGAACCATCCACTTCAACCTCTCCTCTCTCACTCTTCCTCCACCAACTCGTCCTTATAACATCCACACACCCAACATTCCCACTAACGTACTCACACATCCAACATTCTCATTTATGTACCTATTCACATCCAACCTCACCTTTCTTTTACCTCGGATCAAACCCAGTTATCTCCCACTAGTTTATGAAGACACGTGAGCCAACACTAGTTCCTATTTATTAGAAAATGTTTCTCCCGGAATCTTGATCACTTCTAATCTACCATTATTGCGTGCGATGTTTCACCCCTTTCAATCCAAATGATTACCGACCTTAATTCTGACCTTTATTTACGTCGGTATCACTGCACGCTTCATGTCTGCAATGTGTGGAGCCTGTGCAACAATCCTGCTGGAGAAAGTGACATGTCAACATCCTAAATGATGATGACACAACCAGTGTGATGTTGAATGCAAGGCTGGACACACGGCACGGCCCACACGGCAGACCCGGCATAATGACCCACACGGCACGGCCGCCGTGTTGATCCCACACGGTCCTTCCATTTGGGTCAACAGCTTTGATATACCTTTGAATGGTATTGAGTGTTTTTCTTATTGTAACTAAGTGATTATAAATATACGAAGTCTGATAACTGTTCAGTAATACTGAGGCGTGATGAGTGAATGGTAGTCCGGGGGAAGTGAATGATAGTCATATGGTAAATCGTAGTTAATACAAAACGTGATTTGATTTAGATTTTTGTCGACGAAATGGATAGGTTATTGTGCATACCATATCCATCCTGTGGACGGCAGCTCAAGAACATATGGATACATAAAAGGCCTAGGAATTAGGCCTCAAAATGGTTAACAGAAGTACATTTGGATATATATCTACAATTTATGTCTTATGTGTTGCCAACAAATTTAGGATATTTGCTTAAAATGTCTGATATCTTGTTTTCATTAACAAGATATCCTGACATATGACACTGGTTATTTTACTGTTAACCTCTTATCTCTATATTCCTCAATAGGTGGACAATGACGCTCGTCACCGTAAGATTAATCACATACTTTACTTTAATCATCTATGCGTCTGCCAAACTGCCAGAAGTACTTGTAACTAAGCTTAAGCCTGGCTACCACAACACAGACTCCCACAAGTACTTGTAATCAAGTAATTCGTGTGTGTGTGTGTGTGTGTGTGTGTGTATGTGTGCATTGCTAGTGCAATATTAAACTGCCACAAGTACTTGTAGCCAAGCTTAAGCCTGGCTACCACAACACAGACTCCCACAAGTACTCGTAACCAAGCTTAAGCCTGGCTACCACAACACAGACTCCCACAAGTACTCGTAACCAAGCTTAAGCCTGGCTACCACAACACAGACTCCCACAAGTACTTATAACCAAGCTTAAGCCTGGCTACCACAACACAGACTCCCACAAGTACTCGTAACCAAGCTTAAGCCTGGCTACCACAACACAGACTCCCACAAGTACTTATAACCAAGCTTAAGCCTGGCTACCACAACACAGACTCCCACAAGTACTTATAACCAAGCTTAAGCCTGGCTACCACAACACAGACTCCCACAAGTACTCGTAACCAAGCTTAAGCCTGGCTACCACAACACAGACTCCCACAAGTACTTATAACCAAGCTTAAGCCTGGCTACCACAACACAGACTCCCACAAGTACTTGTCAACAAGCGTAAGCCTCGAAAGTAAAAGTAATAAATATGACGGCCTTTTTTTCATGAGAAACTAACATGTTGACTGAGATAAGACATGTTTTCCCCAAGAACAACAGAAGATGGTCAAGCAGCGTAAACGAGAGACGAACAAACCACCAGAACAAACAAGAAAGTGTAGAACGTGGGAAAGCCAGGAAGCAGGTGCGCCCAGGAACTGAGAGCATCACTCGCTCAACTCTATATATACTAGCTATATCTCTCTATCTCCCTCATATACAATAATTTCTAATGGTTATAATTATAACCATAGTTTTTAAAGGGGTGGAGGGGTAAGCCAGCGGAAGGCCTCGGTTCAATGACCAAAAGTTCCAGCTGTGGGTCATCATATGACTAAGACCCGCGTCAGAAAACACTTGTCCTGTTTCCTGATAAATCTTATCTAAACTAAACTAACCTAACCTAACTTAAACTAACCTAACCTAAACTAAACTAACCTAACCTAACCTAATCTAACCTAACCTAAACTAAACTAACCTAAACTAACCTAACCTAAACTAACCTAACCTAACCTAACCTAACCTAAACTAACCTAACCTAACCTAACCTAACCTAACCTAACCTAAACTAACCTAACCTAACCTAACCTAACCTAACCTAACCTAACCTAAACTAACCTAACCTAACCTAACCTAACCTAACCTAACCTAAACTAACCTAACCTAAACTAACCTAACCTAAACTAACCTAACCTAACCTAACCTAACCTAACCTAACCTAACCTAACCTAAACTAACCTAACCTAAACTAACCTAACCTAACCTAACCTAACCTAAACTAACCTAACCTAAACTAACCTAACCTAAACTAACCTAAACTAACCTAACCTAACCTAACCTAACCTAACCTAACCTAACCTAACCTAACCTAACCTAACCTAACCTAACCTAACCTAACCTAACCTAACCTAACCTAACCTAACCTAACCTAACCTAAACTAACCTAACCTAACCTAAACTAACCTAACCTAACCTAACCTAACCTAACCTAAACTAACCTAACCTAAACTAACCTAACCTAAACTAACCTAACCTAACCTAACCTAACCTAACCTAAACTAACCTAACCTAAACTAACCTAACCTAACCTAACCTAACCTAACCTAACCTAAACTAACCTAACCTAAACTAACCTAAACTAACCTAAACTAACCTAACCTAACCTAACCTAAACTAACCTAACCTAACCTAACCTAACCTAACCTAACCTAACCTAACCTAAACTAACCTAACCTAACCTAACCTAAACTAACCTAACCTAACCTAACCTAACCTAACCTAACCTAACCTAACCTAACCTAACCTAACCTAACCTAAACTAACCTAAACTAACCTAAACTAACCTAACCTAAACTAACCTAACCTAACTATACCTAACCTAAACTAACCTAACCTAACCTAACATAAACTAACCTAACCTAACCTAAACTAACCTAACCTAACCTAAACTAACTGAACCAAACCTAACCTAACCTAGCCTAAACTAACCTAACCTAAAATAAACTAACCTAACCTAAACTAACATAACCTAATCTAAAAAAACTAATCTAACCTAACCTTACTTAACTTAACCTAACCTAACCTAAACTAACCTAACCTAACCTAACCTAACCTAACCTAACCTAACCTAACTTAACCTAAACTAACCTAAACTAACTTAACCTAACCTAAACTAACCTAACCTAAACTAACCTAAACTAACCTAACCTAAACTAACCTAAACTAACCTAACCTAAACTAACCTAAACTAACCTAACCTAACTTAAACTAACCTAACCTAAACTAACCTAAACTAACCTAACCTAAACTAACCTAAACTAACCTAAACTAATCTAAACTAACCTAACCTAAACTAACCTAACTTAAACTACCCCAACCTAAACTAACCTAAATTAACCTAACCTAAACTAACCTAAACTAACCTAAACTAACATAACCTAACCTAAACTAACCTAAAGTAACCTAACCTAAACTAACCTAACCTAACCTAAACTAGCCTAAACTAACCTAACCTAAACTAACCTAAACTAACCTAACCTAAACTAACCTAACCTAAACTAACCTAAACTACCCTAACCTAACTTAACCTAAACTAACCTAACCTAACCTAAACTAACCTAAACTAACCTAACCTAAACTAACCTAAACTAACATAACCTAACCTAAACTAACCTAACCTAAACTAACCTAACCTAAACTAACCTAAACTAACCTAACCTAAACTAACCTAACCTAACCTAAACTAACCTAACCTAACCTAAACTAACCTAAACTAACCTAACCTAACCTAAACTAACCTAACCTAAACTAACCTAAACTAACCTAACTTAAACTAACCTAACCTAAACTAACCTAACCTAAACTAACCTAAACTAACCTAACCTAACCTAAACTAACCTAACCTAAACTAACCTAACCTAAACTAACCTAACCTAAACTAACCTAACCTAAACTAACCTAAACTAACCTAACCTAAACTAACCTAAACTAACCTAACCTAACCTAAACTAACCTAACCTAAACTAACCTAACCTAAACTAACCTAAACTAACCTAACCTAGCCTAACCTAACCTAAACTAACCTAACCTAAACTAACCTAAACTAACCTAACCTAAACTAACCTAAACTAACCTAACTTAAACTAACCTAACCTAAACTAACCTAACCTAAACTAACCTAAACTAACCTAACCTAACCTAACTTAAACTAACCTAACTTAAACAAACCTAACCTAAACTAACCTAACCTAAACTAACCTAGCCTAACCTAACCTAACCTAACCTAACCTAACCTAAACTAACCTAACCTAAACTAACCTAGCCTAACCTAACCTAACCTAACCTAACCTAACCTAACCTAAACTAACCTAGCCTAACCTAACCTAACCTAAACTAACCTAGCCTAACCTAACCTAACCTAACCTAACCTAACCTAACCTAACCTAAACTAAACTAACCTAGCCTAACCTAACCTAACCTAACCTAACCTAACCTAACCTAACCTAAACTAACCTAACCTAAACTAACCTAACCTAACCTAACCTAACCTAACCTAACCTAACCTAACCTAACCTAAACTAACCTAACCTAAACTAACCTAACCTAACCTAACCTAACCTAACCTAACCTAACCTAACCTAACCCTCTATCCAATCATATCTCGTCAACGTATAAATTGATGAAATATATTATGGAATTATTTAAAGATAAAGACTAAACTGTAGGAGGTTATTGCTACGCCGGTGGAAGGGGAGTGGGCGTGGGGCGGAGGTGGGCGTGGGGACGGGGCGGGGGTGGGCGTAGGGCGGAGAGTAGGCGTGGGCAATCTTCTCAGGCAGGCAGCATCTTGTGGTGTGCGCGGCAGCCGTTCCCACGTCTGGAGAGGAAACCCCACAGGCAAGCCAGGGGCAAGCCAGGGCAGGGGGGAGAGAGGACCCCGCTCCCCCATTCTCTCTCTCTCTCTCTCTCTCTCTCTCTCTCTCTCTCTCTCTCTCTCTCTCTCTCTCTCTCTCTCTCCGCCCTAATATAAATGATAAAATCCCTTGTATATACACCGAAATATATATATCTTGGGTTATACACACTAAATTATACCTCTGTATACACACGGAAATTATTTCCAAAACACATCTATGCTGTATCTCAGCATATATATACTGAAATATACGTATATCTCTCGGTGTATATACGTTGCATACATCTCTCTGGACAGATACCTAAAGTCAGTACCCGATCAACCGGGCTGTGTACTATGTGCGGCCAGCAGTAACAGCCTGGTTCATCAGGCCCTGAACCACGCGAGACTTGGTCAAGAACTGGCTTGATCGATCAGGCTGTCAGTGCCCTAAATCTTACACTCTAGCACCCACAGCACAACAAATAAAAGATCAACCAAGCTGTGATGGACATGTGAGTGCCAGCGGTCTACCAACAACAATATCTTGGTTGAACAAGCACTCAACAGAAAAACTTGGTTCTAAGTAGGACCGCGAGAGTAGAAAAACTCTGGAAATATGTCACGGGTATATCACAGGCGTACAGTGACTGCTAATAGCCACACTAACACCACACCATCACCCTTAACAAGTGACTGGTAGTGACCACACTACTCAGCAACACATTAACCACTGAATCTACTGCTTCATTAACATACATGTGTCGGCTAACTTGCATGACCTTCACTTCACCTTTATGCAAGACGTCGACTATCATCAATGTTTGATGGTTTACGACCTGTGCTTGCTGCTCGACATCAAACGAATTTACCAATAGGTAAATATCTATGATATATTATACCCGCGAAAAAAAAATGTTTTCTTGTTGTCTCGGGCCAAAGTTTTGTAAGAATTATAAACAAGTACAAAAGAGAAATTATTATTGCAGACTGGAAATTAGTGTTGTTTGTTTTTCTAGGTTTGAAGGCTATCGGCTACACGAAGGTCATTAAGGCTGCATCTCCCCTGAACACCACCAGTCAAGGATACATACAGAACAAAAAGGCACAATACCGTGACTGGAACAATACACAAATAACCAGACCATAGGAGAAAGAAGCTTATAACGAAGCCTCACCATCGTGTGTTAGTATGACTAGTTAATGGTCCAAGTCGGACCGCAACGTCGTTATAAGCTTCTCTCTCCAATGTGCAGGTTATATGTGTAGGGATACATTAACTCCTGAAACAGAGATTAGAGTTAACTGTCAGCGTATATGTACTGAGACACATACCCATCTTGGTGTATACCTGTCTTCACTCATTATGAAATTGTAGTAACACGACTGTAAAAAAATCACAGAACCTGGTTGGATGAATATTAATCTCTCGACACGAACCAGTGGTTAACACCTGTGAGTTTTAGGACTCGCCTGTCATGAATTCGAACCCCACCCGTTCTGTGATCTTATACCTGTCTTAGAATGAGAATCTAAATATATCGTGAAAGTAACACGATACTGCCATTATCTACATCTTTAGTACGCTGTCTTGTGAAGAAAGTGTAGTTCTTACGCTATATATCTACACTGGTTAAAAAACAACCATGAGGGGAGCTGAATGATAGCTCTAGGCCTTTCGTGTTGCAGTCAATACATCTTTAGAAGTTTGCAAAGTTGCAGAAATGAGTTGGGAGTCAGGGAGATTCGTTCAAGGGAAGAACCCTAACTAGAATGAGATGGAATCAAGCTAAAGTAGGCAGAGATTATCAAGGAAGAAAGACTAGCCCTGCCTACAGTTAGCAAGGAAGGACCAGTGGAAATAAGTCACTCTGATGTTTTCGGGTTATCCCAGGTTCTCTACACATATGCTGCTATGTATGATAATCTATGTAACTGTATTTGTGTATACCTGAATAAACTTACTAGCCCTGCCTAGAAAGCTTGTTATATCGAAGAAAGTCTAGCTCTGCCATAGAGAAATTACTTATCAAACAACAGTAATGTTACTAAAGTAGATACATTTTTATGTTAGTTTACTAATAATAACAAGCCAGAAATCCAAATATTTTTACTGGAAATCTATTTATCTACTCCGAGGTTATGGGTCCCCACAGTCTGCACCAGAGGTCGACTCCATCTACCTTCCTTTAACATAAACTGAAATTATTTTAAAAATTAAGCGCTTAAACAAAATAAAAATGAGTAAATATTAGTAAATTGTAGCCGAGCGCCTGAGAGAAAGTGTACTCACCCAGTTGTAGTTGCAGGGGTCGAGTCACAGCTCCTGGCCCCGCCTCTTCACTGATCTCTTCTCTGTGTGTGTGTACTCACCTATATATGGTTGCAGGGGTCGATTCACAGCTGCTATGTAAGATAATTCTATGTAACTGTATTTGTGTATACCTGAATAAACTTACTTACTCTTTAATTGTGTGTGTGTGTGTGTGTGCGCGCGCGCGCGCGCGTGTTCGTGAGTGTGTTCGTGTGTTCGTACGTACGTGGGCATTCACGTCTCGTGGGAGGTGCTGCCACCACGCGGGCCACACAACAACTACACTATACCACCAAATACCCTCACTTAACATCCACCAGACGACACTTGTTATAGACATCTACGTCATTTAAACACTACAGCCTAGCACAATTCCCTATATATTTCATACAATTAGGAACTGTAAATTGAGCCAGACATGTAAGATAATACAATACAATCAAGCAGAAATAAGCACTCATCATACATCTTCCTACGTTGCTCTGGCAGACTCATGCATAAACTATATTAACAACTCTATATGGAACTTTTCAAACTGAATGCGTCATTAGCTATAATATTATTATGACGTTTATAGGGAAGCGCTAAATCTGTAGGGGAAAAATAAGTTCAGACTCGGTTCAAGAAACTGGAGCACAGGTCCAATTTCTTGGATCAAGAGCCTCTCACTAGCATCAAGGAACCTCCCACCGATACGGAGGGATCTCAAAAAAAAAAAAGAGGAAACGTACCCAGTCATTCATACAATCGCTGTCTTCCCAGAGGTGTGCTGACATGACAGTTCAGATGACTCTAAACCGCAACATTCCCACCCATCCTTCGTAGTGTAGGTACTGTACTTCCCACCACCAGCACTATAACATTCCCTCCCACCCTTCAGAGTGCAGACACTGTACTTCCCACCACCAGCACTGTAACATTCCCTCCCACCCTTCAGAGTGCAGGCACTGTACTTCCCACCACCAGCACTGTAACATTCCCTCCCACCATTCAGAGTGCAGACACTGTACTTCCCACCACCAGCACTGTAACATTCCCTCCCACCCTTCAGAGTGCAGACACTGTACTTCCCACCACCAGCACTGTAACATTCCCTCCCACCCTTCAGAGTGCAGACACTGTACTTCCCACCACCAGCACTGTAACATTCCCTCCCACCCTTCAGAGTGCAGACACTGTACTTCCCACCACCAGCACTGTAACATTCCCTCCCACCCATCAGAGTGCAGACACTGTACTTCCCACCACCAGCACTGTAACATTCCCTCCCACCCTTCAGAGTGCAGACACTGTACGTCCCACCACCAGCACTGTAACATTCCCTCCCACCCTTCAGAGTGCAGACACTGTACTTCCCACCACCAGCACTGTAACATTCCCTCCCACCCTTCAGAGTGCAGACACTGTACTTCCCACCACCAGCACTGTAACATTCCCTCCCACCCTTCAGAGTGCAGACACTGTACATCCCACCACCAGCACTGTAACATTCCCTCCCACCCTTCAGAGTGCAGACACTGTACTTCCCACCACCAGCACTGTAACATTCCCTCCCACCCTTCAGAGTGCAGACACTGTACTTAACACCACCAGCACTGTAACATTCCCTCCCACCCTTCAGAGTGCAGACACTGTACTTCCCACCACCAGCACTGTAACATTCCCTCCCACCCTTCAGAGTGCAGACACTGTACTTCCCACCACCAGCACTGTAACATTCCCTCCCACCCTTCAGAGTGCAGACACTGTACTTCCCACCACCAGCACTATAACATTCCCTCCCACCCTTCAGAGTGCAGACACTGTACTTCCCACCACCAGCACTATAACATTCCCTCCCACCCTTCAGAGTGCAGACACTGTACTTCCCACCACCAGCACTGTAACATTCCCTCCCACCCTTCAGAGTGCAGACACTGTACTTCCCACCACCAGCACTGTAACATTCCCTCCCACCCTTCAGAGTGCAGGCACTGTACTTCCCATCTCTTCCTTAAGTCCGGATTTATTGTCATGAATTTTCTCTTCTAAGATTACCTTGGTCGATCAGCTGATTATTATTATCAGGGAAAACACTAGACACGGAAGAATCACACAACGCTCTGGTAGATCAACATTATTTAACCAATACTTCAATTTCCCATATTTAATATCTTGATAGATCGGCTGATTTACGCAATATCACAAGGATATACGATGCCATATTTAGCCGTCCCTGGTGGGCGAATTGTCTTCTCAATAAACTGTCATAAATAGTGTAATATGTCTTATTCGCAATAAGAATGATGCCAAGAAGAGCCTGGTGAAAGATGCAGATGAGAAGAGAAAACTCCTGAATAGCAGCCTTGGTATAGTTTAATAATAATAATAATAATAATCTTTATTTCTACAAGTACAAGATACAACTATTACAGACCTAGTTGACGTCACTGGTTATGCAGAGCATTTCTGGCAACTTAGGTTAAGCTTGTACCCCAGGATGCTACCCACAACAGTCGTC
Source organism: Cherax quadricarinatus (assembly GCF_038502225.1). Lineage (NCBI taxonomy): Eukaryota > Metazoa > Arthropoda > Malacostraca > Decapoda > Parastacidae > Cherax > Cherax quadricarinatus. The sequence continues at coordinate 21,431,673 of NC_091344.1, forward strand.
TTAAACCCAGGTACCTACTTACTACTAGGTGAACAGGAGAGGGAGGCAGCAAGTGTAAGGAAACATGCCCAACGTTGCAAATATAACAGAAAATTTGGAATTTAGAAAGATGTAAACACTATTCTATTAACTTTATGTTACGATTTGTGATGTCTTGAGCCTCTGGTCTGACTGTCCCCTGATACCTCTGGGCTGTGTCCGGGTATCTGGGTGTGTGTTTATCTGCGATGTTATCAATTGTGAGGATGTGGCACGTGTGTGTGTGTGTGTGTGTGTGTGTGTGTGTGTGTGTGTGTGTGTGTGTGTGTGTGTGAGTGGGTGTGTCACGACTGTCTCAGATATGTCAGTGTGGCAAGCCTTGTTGTGAGGGTGTGACACGTCTGTTTTGCATCTGTCTCAGTTGTCATACAGTGCCACAGTTAGCCTTACTGCCAACCAGCTTACTGACAAGCAGCACAACGCTGGCTGGTGTTAACGAGCGGGACTACTGACAACCAGCCTAACAACGGTGGTAACGAGCGGGGCTACCACAACCAGCCTAACAACGGTGGTAACGAGCGGGGCTACTGACAACCAGCCTAAACGGTGGTAACGAGCGGGGCTACTGACGACCAGCCTAACAACGGTGGTAACGAGCGGGGCTACTGACAACCAGCCTAACAACGGTGGTAACGAGCGGGGCTACTGACAACCAGCCTAACACCGGTGGTAACGAGCGGGGCTACTGACAACCAACCTGACACCAGTGGTAACGACCGGGACTACTGACAACCAGCCTAACAACGGTGGTAACGAGCGGCTCTACTGCCTGCACCACACATTCCAACATGTACGGAAACACGCCATTAAGATACATATTTGCTCTGGCATGTGAAGTGCAACACGCCCACACATTCACAAGTACATACACATAAACCTAGACACACCATGCCGTGCTGCCACGGCAGGCAAGAAGTGTGTGTTCTCACGGTAATTCATACCAATGCACGCCCTCATATTCAGAGGCAGGCACGCACATGCACTGGCAAACGCACTGCTCATTCACAGTAGGAAGAAAGATTAAAATTTACAGAGCGTTGTGGTTGCAAGGCCCTCAACGTTCCGTGCATTAAAAGATCCCATACTCTGGTGTACACGCTCCGACCTCAATCCCTTTCCTCCCCCAAACACACGTAAAAGCACAACCTCCCTCATACACACGTACCAGCACCCCACAACACACGTACCAGCACCCCACAACACACGTACCAGCACCCCACAACACACGTACCAGCACCCCACAACACACGTACCACCTCCCCACACAAGCATTCATACGAACGAACGTACAACCAATCACCGCCACTGACATGTGTGTCACACGAATTCCCTAGCAAATACCCAATCCTGATACTGCTGAATGAGACAGCGTCTGGCAGTGTTGACAGTGGTGATGGTACTGCCAACATCTTGTGTTGACAGTGGTGATGGTACTGGCAACATCTTGTGTTGGCAGTGGTGATGGTACTGGCAACATCTTGTGTTGACAGTGGTGATGGTACTGGCAACATCTTGTGTTGGCAGTGGTGATGGTACTGGCAACATCTTGTGTTGGCAGTGGTGATGGTACTGGCAACATCTTGTGTTGGCAGTGGTGATGGTGCTGGCAACGTCTTGTGTTGACAGTGGTGATGGTACTGGCAACATCTTGTGTTGGCAGTGGTGATGGTGCTGGCAACATCTTGTGTTGGCAGTGGTGATGGTGCTGGCAACGTCTTGTGTTGACAGTGGTGATGGTACTGGCAACATCTTGTGTTGGCAGTGGTGCTGGTGCTGGCAACGTCTTGTGTTGACAGTGGTGATGGTACTGGCAACATCTTGTGTTGACAGTGGTGACGGTACTGGCAACATCTTGTGTTGGCAGTGGTGATGGTGCTGGCAACATCTTGTGTTGGCAGTGGTGATGGTACTGGCAACATCTTGTGTTGGCAGTGGTGATGGTACTGGCAACATCTTGTGTTGGCAGTGGTGATGGTGCTGGCAACATCTTGTGTTGACAGTGGTGATGGTACTGGCAACATCTTGTGTTGACATTGATGATGGTGCTGGCAACGTCTTGTGTTGACAGTGGTGATGGTACTGGCAACATCTTGTGTTGGCAGTGGTGATGGTGCTGGCAACGTCTTGTGTTGACAGTGGTGATGGTACTGGCAACATCTTGTGTTGGCAGTGGTGATGGTGCTGGCAACGTCTTGTGTTGACAGTGGTGACGGTACTGGCAGTATCTTGTGTTGACAGTGGTGATGGTACTGGCAACATCTTGTGTTGACAGTGGTGATGGTACTGGCAACATCTTGTGTTGACAGTGGTGACGGTACTGGCAGTATCTTGTGTTGACAGTGGTGATGGTGCTGGCAACATCTTGTGTTGACAGTGGTGATGGTACTGGCAACATCTTGTGTTGACAGTGGTGATGGTACTGGCAACATCTTGTGTTGACAGTGGTGATGGTACTGGCAACATCTTGTGTTGACAGTGGTGATGGTGCTGGCAACGTCTTGTGTTGACAGTGGTGATGGTACTGGCAACATCTTGTGTTGACAGTGGTGACGGTACTGGCAACATCTTGTGTTGGCAGTGGTGATGGTGCTGGCAACATCTTGTGTTGGCAGTGGTGATGGTACTGGCAACATCTTGTGTTGGCAGTGGTGATGGTACTGGCAACATCTTGTGTTGGCAGTGGTGATGGTGCTGGCAACATCTTGTGTTGACAGTGGTGATGGTACTGGCAACATCTTGTGTTGACATTGGTGATGGTGCTGGCAACGTCTTGTGTTGACAGTGGTGATGGTACTGGCAACATCTTGTGTTGGCAGTGGTGATGGTGCTGGCAACGTCTTGTGTTGACAGTGGTGACGGTACTGGCAGTATCTTGTGTTGACAGTGGTGACGGTACTGGAAATATCTTGTGTTGACAGTGGTGATGGTACTGGCAACATCTTGTGTTGACAGTGGTGATGGTACTGGCAACATCTTGTGTTGACAGTGGTGACGGTACTGGAAATATCTTGTGTTGACAGTGGTGATGGTACTGGCAACATCTTGTGTTGACAGTGGTGATGGTACTGGCAACATCTTGTGTTGGCAGTGGTGATGGTGCTGGCAACGTCTTGTGTTGACAGTGGTGACGGTACTGGCAGTATCTTGTGTTGACAGTGGTGATGGTACTGGCAACATCTTGTGTTGACAGTGGTGATGGTACTGGCAACATCTTGTGTTGACAGTGGTGACGGTACTGGCAGTATCTTGTGTTGACAGTGGTGATGGTACTGGCAACATCTTGTGTTGACAGTGGTGATGGTACTGGCAACATCTTGTGTTGACAGTGGTGATGGTACTGGCAACATCTTGTGTTGACAGTGGTGATGGTACTGGCAACATCTTGTGTTGACAGTGGTGATGGTGCTGGCAACGTCTTGTGTTGACAGTGGTGACGGTACTGGAAATATCTTGTGTTGACAGTGGTGATGGTACTGGCAACATCTTGTGTTGACAGTGGTGATGGTGCTGGCAACGTCTTGTGTTGACAGTGGTGACGGTACTGGCAGTATCTTGTGTTGACAGTGGTGATGGTACTGGCAACATCTTGTGTTGACAGTGGTGATGGTACTGGCAACATCTTGTGTTGACAGTGGTGATGGTACTGGCAACATCTTGTGTTGACAGTGGTGATGGTACTGGCAACATCTTGTGTTGACAGTGGTGATGGTACTGGCAACATCTTGTGTTGACAGTGGTGATGGTGCTAACAAGATAATGACTTAAACACATGTGCAATACCTGGGTGTCTTCATTGCCGAAACGTTTTATTTGCACAAATTTCTTCAGTCAAATACAGGAGCTGTGCAGGCACAACGTGTCAGCAATAAAAAAAAAACTAAGTGCTGCACCTCTGTCTTATTCATCAACACACTCCAGTGTTACTCCACTGTGTATGTGTGTCAATTTTACAAGTAAGGAACAAGTGGAGGCTAATTTATCATATTCCACTCGCTGTGTGGGCCCATAGGACTCTAAGAATATGATGTGAACCTCCCAAGACACTTGGAAGTTGTGAAGAAGCTCTCAACATCCTTGGAAGGTGAAATAAAGCTTCTTCCACCCAGGTACATGGGGGTACACGGGAAAGACAGAGCGAAGGACTTCAGAGTCCACACCAAGGCTATCTGCTGGGAAGAACTATCTACCTCTAGGTATGTGAGTCAAGGATGGAGAAGCAGGAGTGCCAGGAGTGCCAAGAGCTCCGAGAGTTCAGTGAGAGCTGTGGTGGACCACACACTGAAGTCAGGCACACGACCCTCCCCACGCTAAGCTTCGCTGCTTACGATATTAGTATTCACGGGATCCCGGCAACATTTTCTGCACCGCCAACCACGCGGGAGGAACCGCGGACACCACCTTACCAAAAAAAAAAAAATAAAAAAAACCTCAGCCCCTGACGCTGACCGTAATTAATTATGGACCTGATGAAAGAAAAAATGGTAGAGGTGAGAGTCAATATTGAACGAGAGGAAAGATGTGATGCCGAAGATCACAAGAGAAGCTGTAAAAATGTAAACAACTTCTTTATATTCTGTGCACATGCAGAAACCCGAAAACGTCTCAGCTACCAATGCTTCTGAAGCTAAGGGACGAAGAATAAAGGAAAAACTGAGCGAAAAATAACAAGCGGAGAGTCGAGCAGAGATCAGAGCGAAGTACGTGATCTCTTCTGGCGGCTGCTACTGCTGATGCACTGCAGGTATGTACCCGCAACACAACATCCTCTGCAGGTATGTACCCGCAACACATCCTCTGCAGGTATGTACCCGCAACACAACATCCTCTGCAGGTATGTACCCGCAACACAACATCCTCTGCAGGTATGTACCCACAACACAACATCCTCTGCAACACTAGCAATCATGCAATGTTTTCCTACGAGTGAATAGTACCACTGGGAAACTAAAACACGGAAGACGGGACATGACGAACACAGAGCTCATCCTGTAACAAGACACAGAATAAAAGTAAACCAGGATGAGTGTGTTACCAGGATGATTGTCTTACCAGGATGAGTATGTCACCAGGATGAGTGTCACCAGGATGATTGTGTCACCAGGATGAGTATGTCACCAGGATGATTGTGTCACCAGGATGATTGTGTCACCAGGATGATTGTTACCAGGATGAGTGTGTCACCAGGATAAGTATGTCACCAGGATGATTGTGTCACCAGGATGATTGTGTCACCAGGATGATTGTGTCACCAGGATGAGTATGTCACCAGGATGATTGTGTCACCAGGATGATTGTGTCACCAGGATGAGTATGTCACCAGGATGAGTGTGTCACCAGGATGATTGTGTCACCAGGATGATTGTGTCACCAGGATGAGTGTGACCAGGATGAGTGTGTCACCAGGATGAGTATGTCACCAGGATGAGTGTGTCACCAGGATGAGTATGTCACCAGGATGAGTGTCACCAGGATGATTGTGTCACCAGGATGAGTATGTCACCAGGATCAGTGTGTCACCAGGATGATTGTGTCACAAGGATGAATGTTACCAGGATGAGTGTGTCACCAGGATGAGTGCTACCAGGATGATTGTCTTACCAGGATGAGTGTGTCACCAGAATGAGTGCTACCAGGATGAGTGTCACCAGGATGTGTGTTACAAGGATGATTGTGTCACCAGGATGAGTATGTCACCAGGATGAGTGTCACCAGGATGATTGTGTCACCAGGATGAATGTTACCAGGATGAGTGTGTTACCAGGATGAGTGTGTCACCAGGATGAGTGTCACCAGGATGATTGTGTCACCAGGATGAATGTTACCAGGATGGGTGTGTTACCAGGATGTGTTACCAGGATGAGCGTGTCACCAGGATGTATTACTTGTTCCTCAACATTAAAATCGAAATCGCTGCTACAATTGCATTTTTTGGAAAATTATGCCAAATTATATTATTTTTTCAAGTAGCATTTATGCATATTTTAACTAAAAATTGAGGTCTGTCAGAAAATAGTGGAAACCGCACTGAGTCGTCGAAATATCCATAATAAGAGAGATTGTTTAGAAACTCAACCAGGCAGCTCCTGTAGAAGGGATCAAGGTACCTACACTAGGCAGCTCCTGTAGAAGGGATCAAGGTACCTACACTAGGCAGCTCCTGTAGAAGGGATCAAGGTACCTACACTAGGCAGCTCCTGTAGAAGGGATCAAGGTACCTACACTAGGCAGCTCCTGTAGAAGGGATCAAGGTACCTACACTAGGCAGCTCCTGTAGAAGGATAATCCTACAAGTTACCTACACTAGGCAGCTCCTGTAGAAGAGATCAAGGTACCTACACTAGGCAGCTCCTGTAGAAGGGATCAAGTTACCTATACTAGGCAGCTCCTGTAGAAGGGATCAAGGTACCTACACTAGGCAGCTCCTGTAGAAGGGATCAAGTTACCTACACAAGTCAGCTCCTGTAGAAGGGATCAAGGTACCTACACTAGGCAGCTCCTGTAGAAGGGATCAAGGTACCTACACTAGGCAGCTCCTGTAGAAGGATAATCCTACAAGTTACCTACACTAGGCAGCTCCTGTAGAAACATGTTTCAACAAGACGGAGGACAAATACAGGAATATAAAAAAGCACTGTTTTGGCCATACAGTTGTTGACGAGTACAACAACTGACATGTAGACGAGTACATGTGACTTGTAGACGAGTACAACATGTGAATTCTAGACGAGTGACTTGTGGACGAGCAAAAGTGTCTTGTAGATAAGAATTACCTGACAAGTGTCCTCACTGGCTATAATCATTTGGGATTTTTTTTTTTTTACAAAACAGACGAATTCATGAGTAGGACAGGTTGGGTATTAGTAGAACCTTCCTAGCATGGCTAGTGTTGTTAGTAGAACCTTCCTATCATGG
>NC_091344.1:21438723-21626223 GCF_038502225.1 Cherax quadricarinatus
ATATTTGGAAGTCTAGAAGATAAACAATTAGGAAAAGAATTGGTATAAGAAAAATTGTGTTTGCTTGGCTGCCCCGGGTATAAGATGCGTACTCACGCCTGCACACACACTCAACAATAACACACTTACCTGGAGGTTATTACCTGGAAGTTATTCCGGGGATCAACGCCCCCGCGGCCCGGTCCATGACCAGGCCTCCCGATGGATCAGGGCCTGATCAACTAGGCTGTTACTGCTGGCCGCACGCAGTCCGACGTACGAGCCACAGCCCGGCTGATCCGGCACTGACTTTGAGGTATCTGTCCAGCTCTCTTGAAGGCAGCCAGGGGTTTATTGGCAATTCCCCTAATGCTTGATGGGAGGCTGTTGAACAGTTTTGGGCCCCCCCCGACACTTATGGTGTTTTCTCTTAGTGTACCAATGGCGCCCCTACTTTTTATTGGGGCATTTTGCATCGCCTGCCCAGTCTTTTACTTTCGTAGGGAGTGATTTCTGTGTGCAGATTTGGGGACCATTCCTTCCAAGATTTTCCAAGTGTAGATTATGATATATCTCTCCCTCCTGCGTTCCAACGAGTACAAGTCAAGTGCTTCCAAGCGTTCCCAGTAGTTAAGGTGCTTGACAGAACTTATACGTGCAGTAAAGGATCTCTGTACACTCTCTAGATCTGCGATTTCACCTGCTTTGTATGGAGATGTTAATGTACAGCAGTATTCCAGCCTAGAGAGAACAAGTGATTTGAAAAGGATCATCATGGGCTTGGCATCTCTCGTTTTGAAAGTTCTCATTATCCATCCTATCATTTTCTTTGCACGTGCGATCGTGGCACTGTTGTGATCCTTGAAAGTGAGATCCTCAGACATTACTACTCCCAGGTCCCTTACATTATTTTTCCGCTCTATTGTATGGCCGGAGTCAGTAGTATACTCTGTTCTAGTTATTATCTCCTCCAGTTTTCCATAACGGAGTAGTTGGAATTTGTCCTCATTGAACATCATATTGTTTACCGTTGCCCACTGGAAAACTTTGTTTATATCTTCTTGGAGGTTAACCGCGTCCTCAGCAGATAACAGCCTCATGCAGATCCTAGTATCATCCGCAAAGGATGATACGGTGCTGTGGTGTATATCTCTGTTTATGTCTGATATGAGGATAAGGAATAAGATGGGGGCGAGTACTGTGCCTTGTGGAACAGAGCTCTTCACTATGGCAGCCTCCGATTTAACTCTGTTGACCACTACTCTTTGTGTTCGATTTGTTAGGAAGTTGAAGATCCATCTCCCCACTTTCCCAGTTATTCCTTTAGCACGTATTTTATGGGCTATTACGCCATGATCACATTTGTCAAATGCTTTTGCAAAGTCTGTGTATATTACATCTGCATTCTGATTTTCTTCCAGTGCATCCAAGGCCATGTCATAGTGATCCAGTAGTTGTGAGAGGCAGGAGCGACCTGCCCTGAACCCATGTTGCCCTGGATTGTGCAGATTTTGGGAATCCAGGTGATTTGCAATCTTGCTTCTTAGCACTCTTTCAAAGATTTTTATGATGTGGGACGTCAGAGCTATTGGTCTATAGTTCTTAGCTAATGCTTTGCTGCCACCTTTATGGAGTGGGGCTATATCCGTTGTTTTAAGTGACTGTGGAATTTCACCCATGTCCAAGCTCCTCCTCCATAGTGTACTTAGGGCACGCGAGAGGGGTTTCTTGCAGTTCTTAATGAAAACAGAGTTCCACGAGTCTGGGCCCGGGGCTGAGTGCATAGGCATGTTGTCAATGGCTTTTTCGAAATCTATCGGAGTTAGGGTAATGTCGGAAATCTGGCATACATTTATGGAGTTTTGAGGCTCATTCATGAAGAAATCATTTGGGTCGTCGATCCTCAGACCGATTAGTGGTTCACTAAACACAAGAGTCATACTGGGATTTCAATATTTCACTCATTTCCTTGTTGTCGTCTGTGTAAGTCCAATCCTGTCTGAGTAAGGGCCCGATACTAGATGTGGTATTTGCCTTGTTTTTGGCATATGAAAAGAAATATTTTGAATTTCTGTCAATTTCACTAATAGCTTTACGCTCCTCCTTCCTCTCCTGGTTCCTGTAAGAGTCATTTAGCTTAAGTTCGATAGTTTCCACTTCCCTGGTCAGCGCCTCCTTTTGTGTATCAGATATTCTAGCACTCCTGAGGAGCTCAGTGACTCTTCGTCGTCTTCTGTAGAGGGAGCGTCTTTTTCTCTCCAGTTTACTCCTGCTCTTCTTCTTTCTTAGGGGAATATGCCTAGGACATGCTTCGGCTACCAGGAAGTTGATCCTTTCAAGGCACTGGTTTGGATCCATGTCATTTAAGACATCTTCCCAACATGTTTCGTTTAGGACATGGTTTACCTGGTCCCAGTTGATGTTCTTGTTGTTGAAATTGTATTTTGTGAAGACACCTTCACAGGTACATGCATTCTGCTGTTCAGGACCCCTATGCATGTACGTCTGGACTTCGATTAGATTGTGATCGGAATTAGTTGTTTTTGATATTCTTATGTCTCTTATCAGGTCCTCATTATTTGTGAAGATAAGGTCAAGTGTGTTTTCTAGTCTTGTTGGCTCCACTATCTGCTGGCTTAAGGTGTGTTTTTCGCAGAGACTTAGTAGCTCATGTGTGTGTGACCGTTCATCTGCGCTACCTCCGGGGATTGTTTCAGCTATAACATTATTTGCTACATTCTTCCATTTTGTATGCCTTAGGTTGAAATCACCAAGCAGTAAGATGTTTGGGGATGGAGCTGGAAGGTTTTCCAAACAGTAATCGATTTTCAGTAGCTGTTCCTTGAACTGTTGGGAGGTTGCATCTGGTGGCTTGTATACAACCACAGTGACTAGGTTTTGGTTCTCGATCTTTATTGATAGAACTTCAACTACCTCATTTGTGGTGTTCAGCAACTCCGTGCAGATAAGGGACTCTTTGACATACAGGCCAACCCCCCCTTGTTGCCTGTTTTTTTTCTGTCGCATCTAAAAAGGTTGTAACCACTTATCCATATTTCACTGTCAAAGTGATCTTTTGTGTGAGTCTCTGTGAAGGCTGCAAACATTGCATTAAACTCCACTAGAAGTCCACTGATAAAAGGTATTTTGTTGTTGGTGGATGGCTTAAGGCCCTGTATATTAGCAAATATGAACGAGGTTGTATTCTGTGTTTGTTGGGGGGATTTTGTTATTGGCATCAGTAGTTGTAATTCTGGAGGGCCATGGGTGGCCACTGGCTGCGCCTCCAGTCCAACAAGGCTCCAAGGTGGTGGACTATTTTTGTTATTTCCTTCCATTTTCTTTTTTCGTTTCCTGCCACTAAAAAATCACCTGGAGTTGGGTTGTCGTAGCTACTATTGTTTGTCTTGTGGGGTCTGTGCCTCCTGGTCCCTTTTAGATGGTATGCAGGGCACTCGATGTTGTAACACTGCTTCTGGAGGACCGAGGAGTGGCACATTTTTGGGTGAAAGAAAGTACAGGAAGAAGAACGACACACTCCTTTAGACAGGAGGTCGCTACATTTTTTGGGATGGTCAAAGTTGCATGTCCCATTTTTTTCCCCTGTTATTCCTGGTATACAATACAGACAAGATGAAATTGAGACACATGTGCAACATCTGGGTATCTTTATTGTAGACGTTTCGCCATCCAGTGGCTTTTTCAATACAAATTCCAGAACATAACCTGAAGACAGGAGAACTATGTACAGAAGATGAGGTAATCAGTCCCTCAACCTAGCAGTAGGTGCGAAGAGCACCATAGTCGTGGAGATTCTGAAGCAGAAGCAAGGCGCCTGACGCTTATATAGTAACGTCAGGTGGAAATGGGACGGGTAGCAGACGAGGGCATAGTCACTGGTAGGCAGGATTCCCCAGTGGAAGTAGGTCCTACCCAAAGAGATGGGTTAGTTGTAGTAGTAGTTGTCGTAGTCGTGAAGATTATGTGCATGTCCTCAGAATCAAGATTCCATGATCTTCTGTACATAGTTCTCCTGTCTTCAAGTTATGTCCTGGAATTTGTATTGAAAAAGCCACTGGATGGCGAAACGTCTACAATAAAGATACCCAGATGTTGCACATGTGTCTCAATTTCAATAAGACACTTGTACAACATTTGGGAATCTTTATTGAGGAAGAAACGTTTCGCCAGCAAGAGGTTTTTTCAGTCCAGTACAAAAAAGAACGGTGAAAGAAGAGGGGGAGCTTGAGGTAGTCAGTCCCTCTGCCTGGAGTTGATGTGTTCAGTCCACCGTTCTTCTTTGTATTGGACTGAAGAAGCCGCTGGCTGGCGAAACGTTTCCTTCTCTTCAACCTGTGGGTTTTCTAAAGTATTTAGCACTTACACACACACACGGTGCCAGGAGCTATGAATCAACTTCTGTAACCAAATATAAGTGAGTACACACACACACACACATTAATTGACTCTGATAAATGCACTTCAATATTTGCTTCTCATACTGAATTTATTAAGAGTTAGAAGCAGTGAGTGCCTGAAGGTAGCCTCTGATCTGAAGTCACAATCTCTGGCGTCGTAACAACCAGACAATCACTGGCGTCGTAACAACCAGACAATCACTGGCGTTGCAACAACCAGTCAATCTCTAGTGTCGTAACAACCAGACAATCTCTGGCGTCGTAACAACCAGACAATCACTGGCGTTGTAACAACCAGCCAATCTCTGGTGTCGTAACAACCAGACAATCTCTGGCGTCGTAACAACCAGACAATCACTGGCGTTGTAACAACCAGCCAATCTCTGGTGTCGTAACAACCAGCCAATCTCTGGTGTCGTAACAACCAGCCAATCTCTGGTGTCGTAACAACCAGACAATCTCTGGCGTCGTAACAATCAGGTACTCACGTACCTTCCACCCAGGTAGATCTGTTTGTGACATAAAGCCCACTGTGTGGACGAAACGTTGTCACTAAAAAATCACATTATGCTGCATTTGTGTTTATACATATTTCCATTGTGTCGGTATTTTATACCATTTATTTCCACCATGAGTAGTAACTGTCATCATGTGGAGGTCTGAGCTAAGCTCAGACCTCTACACCACAATTGTCATGAAAGATTTGTTAAATTATAATAACAAAAAATATGTAATATACCGACCTCCAGGCTTGGATACCTGGAGGTTACCTGGAGGTTATTCCGGGGATCAACGCCCCCGCGGCCCGGTCCATGACCAGGCCTCCCGATGGATCAGGGCCTGATCAACTAGGCTGTTACTGCTGGCCGCACGCAGTCCGACGTACGAGCCACAGCCCGGCTGATCCGGCACTGACTTTAGGTATCTGTCCAGCTCTCTCTTGAAGGCAGCCAGGGGTTTATTGGCAATTCCCCTAATGCTTGATGGGAGGCTGTTGAACAGTTTTGGGCCCCGGACACTTATGGTGTTTTCCCTTAGTGTACCAATGGCGCCCCTACTTTTTATTGGCGGCATTTTGCATCGCCTGCCCAGTCTTTTACTTTCGTAGGGAGTGATTTCTGTGTGCAGATTTGGGACCATTCCTTCCAAGATTTTCCAAGTGTAGATTATGATATATCTCTCCCTCCTGCGTTCCAACGAGTACAAGTCAAGTGCTTCCAAGCGTTCCCAGTAGTTAAGGTGCTTGACAGAACTTATACGTGCAGTAAAGGATCTCTGTACACTCTCAAGATCTGCGATTTCACCTGCTTTGTATGGAGATGTTAATGTACAGCAGTATTCCAGCCTAGAGAGAGCAAGTGATTTGAAAAGGATCATCATGGGCTTGGCATCTCTCGTTTTGAAAGTTCTCATTATCCATCCTATCATTTTCTTTGCACGTGCGATCGTGGCACTGTTGTGATCCTTGAAAGTGAGATCCTCAGACATTACTACTCCCAGGTCCCTTACATTATTTTTCCGCTCTATTGTATGGCCGGAGTCAGTAGTATACTCTGTTCTAGTTATTATCTCCTCCAGTTTTCCATAACGCAGTAGTTGGAATTTGTCCTCATTGAACATCATATTGTTTACCGTTGCCCACTGGAAAACTTTGTTTATATCTTCTTGGAGGTTAACCGCGTCCTCAGCAGATGAAAAGATCCTGGACTTCACCTTACGAAACAGACAAAGCAAATGCTATAGTAATTATGGACAAGGTAGATTATAATGGAAGAATGAACATGTTATTAGAAGACGGTGGAACTTACGTGCCTCTTAATGTAGCCCAGCTGGGTTATACTTCCAGTGTACTACTGGCCTAGCGTGTTCTATATACCTTCCTCCCCGTCCAGCCATCATGAATCGAATCTAATTCTAGTAACGTGTTCCTCAGAGCACTTGTGGTATTATCTCAATAAACCTCATTACATGCCAGTAATTTGCCTGTTGTTCAATACTCAATATAAGGTGGTGTATATGTGTGGCCGCGAGCATTAACCTAGCCAGGTACTTGTGACAGGTGACCCAGCGTCTGCAGGTGCCCCCGGGGCGTCCACACCGTGGGAATGTTCCTCACTCTTTCTCTTCCCTCTCACTCCGCCCCAGGCTCCTCACTTTCTGGGGCAGGTGAGAGGGCCACCTCCTGCAGCCCCGCCACCTCACACTCACGGCCAGGTTAAAACTCTCTGTAATCATTATAATAACAACACCCGATACCCACAAGGAGGTGAGCAAGAATACATGTGTAGCAGTTTAGTGGGTTGAAAATAGTATAAAAATTGATGATTAAGACACATGTGGAACTTCGTCAAGCCGTTAATGGCTTGACAAAGTCCCTGGATAGCGAAACGTTGCCACAATAAAATGTCGCATTAGTTGCGCTTGTGTCCTTTTACTTAACAGATGTGAGATCTGTTTGTGACTTGATGAAGCTCACTGTGTGGGCGAAACGAAATTAATAAAGGATAGCATTATACTGCAGTTGTATCTTATTTTTCCATATTTTCGGTATTTTATACCATTTATCTCCATCACTGTTAAAGTTAAAAGACTAACCATGTAGCAGTGATGGTGCGAGAGCACAGTGATCCTGAGCACCTGGTGACGAGACAGACCACTTGGTGACGAGACCGCACCTGGTGACGAGACAGCACCTGGTGACGAGACAGACCACTTGGTGACGAGACAGCACCTGGTGACGAGACAGCACCTGGTGACGAGACAGACCACTTGGTGACGAGACGGGTTTTTTTTTTTATATTTTGTCACCGAAGTGGGTAGTTTATTGTGCACCTCTTATCCATCCTGGATATGAGGTGGAACTACGTCCCAAAAGAATTAACAGGAGTACATCTGGATTTTTGAGGAGACGGAGAAGTCTTACGTTTTATCATTCCCTCTAAGAGAAGCACCAGTAGTAAATGTCCTGTGTATATTGTAAAAATATTGTGTGTGTGTGTGTGTGTGTGTACTCACCTTTACGTGGTTGCAGGGATCGATTCGCAGCTCTTGGCTCCACTTTTTCGCTGGTTGCTGCTAGGTCCATTCTCTCTTTGCTGCAAGAGCCTTATCGTACCTCTTCTTAAAGCACCATATGGATGCTGCCTCCACTACTTCACTCTCCAGATTGTTCCACTTCTTGACAACTCTGCGTGTGTGTGTGTGTGTGTGTGTGTGTGTGTGTGTGTGTGTGTGTTAGTTAATAACCATTTTCTCATAGATACTTATCGATTAGACATTTAACCTGTTGTGTGTGTGTGTGTTTTAAGCATCTGCTGTGATTGGAGATTAAAGGTCAACGCACTCCCAAGGACCTCCCAGTGTTATTCTAGTGCACAACAAGATACGTTTAACCTAATTCATCATAATTAAAGAAAGGGGTTTATTATTCCTTGCAAAAGTTTTGTTTTTTTTAATTCACATTTTATTCTTCGTGACTATTGTTGTCGTCATCGGGTACACAGAGTGGGTGTACAAGCAGTGACACCACTGCTGCCTCACCACAGCCACCTCACAATCCACGCACGCTAAAATTTTAATCCTTAACATTTACGACCGCTTAATGCCAATCCCTGAGGCGTGTGGGTGCGTGGACAGGTTGGGCGTTCACCCAGTGGGTGAGTCCCTCCCGTGGGAGCCAAACAGGACCTGAGAACCACAGGGCATTTCCCTCCTGGTAGCGGTGTGGCGTGGGAGTGCGGCCCAGTCAGGTATCAGGTGGTTAGCATGTCTTGTGGGGAGCGGCCGGGGAGGTGTTGTGGTGGGTGGGTTGTGGTGGTGGTGGCAGGGGTGATGGTGGGGTGATGGTAGGGGCGCCCAACACACCAACACGTATCATCACCGACTTTAAATGACTGGCACGGCGCCTGAGAAAGCTTGGGGTCCTTCTCGAGCGGGTTGGCGCGGGTAATGTTTCCTTAACCTCTTCCCGCTCGTCTCCGTCTCTCCTCCACAGTGTATCGGTCGGCGGTAGTGCGGGGAGAGGCTGGCATGATCACTGGCTGCAACGCCTCGAGCGAAACTCAAGGGGATGAATGTATGGGAAAGGTTTTTGATAATGGGGCTCGGCATATTGTGTAATTATGTGGGGTGCGGGAGGTGGGGAAACATCCCCATCCCCCACACACCCCTGAGGGTGGAAGAGACACCCACGCCCGCCTCCAGGTGAAGTTAAGGTGTAGTGGGCGTGTTTGGACGCCCACAAATTACCTCACGATATTTATGTTGCCCACAGTATTTTACAGAAGCCTGTAATATATATATATATATATATATATGTATGTATATATATGTATGTATATGTATATATATATATATCTATATATATATATATATATATATATATATATATATATATATATATATATATATATATATATATATATATATATATATATATATATATATATATATATACATATATGTATGTTTGTATATATATATATGTATATATGTATATAATATATATATATATATATATATATATATATATATATATATATATATATATGCAATAAGATCACAGTAAACAGGTGATTTCAAAATATGCAAAACAACCACTCTGAAATGTGACTACTCACATTATCAAGTTCCTTGATAATGTGAGTAGTCACGAAAGCGCTTGGAATTTCTCTATTCTTTCAGAGTGGTTGTTTTGCATATATATATATATATATATATATATATATATATATATATATATATATATATATATATATATATATATATATATATATATGATCAGGCCCTCATCCACCGGAAGGCCTGGTCGTGGACCGGGCCGCGGGGGCGTTGATTCCCGGAATACCCTCCAGGTAGGTAGACTACAGTTAATATGTATATTAACTACAGGCTTGTAGAAATAATATAGCAAATTACAAGGAAAACACAAATTGCATTAGATACCTGGAGGTTACCTGGAGGTTATTCCGGGGATCAACGCCCCCGCGGCCCGGTCCATGACCAGGCCTCCCGATGGATCAGGGCCTGATCAACTAGGCTGTTACTGCTGGCCGCACGCAGTCCAACGTACGAGCCACAGCCCGGCTGATCCGGCACTGACTTTAGGTATCTGTCCAGCTCTCTCTTGAAGGCAGCCAGGGGTTTATTGACAATTCCCCTAATGCTTGATGGGAGGCTGTTAAACAGTTTTGGGCCCCGGACACTTATGGTGTTTTCCCTTAGTGTACCAATGGCGCCCCTACTTTTTATTGGGGGCATTTTGCATCGCCTGCCCAGTCTTTTACTTTCGTAGGGAGTGATTTCTGTGTGCAGATTTGGGACCATTCCTTCCAAGATTTTCCAAGTGTAGATTATGATATCTCTCTCCCTCCTGCGTTCCAACGAGTACAAGTCAAGTGCTTCCAAGCGTTCCCAGTAGTTAAGGTGCTTGACAGAACTTATACGTGCAGTAAAGGATCTCTGTACACTCTCTAGATCTGCGATTTCACCTGCTTTGAATGGAGATGTTAATGTACAGCAGTATTCTAGCCTAGAGAGAACAAGTGATTTGAAAAGGATCATCATGGGCTTGGCATCTCTCGTTTTGAAAGTTCTCATTATCCATCCTATCATTTTCTTTGCACGTGCGATCGTGGCACTGTTGTGATGAATGGTTTTGAAAAACCGACAAGTTGAAGATTGAGATACTTATGCAGCATATGGAAATCTTTATTCAGGAAACGTTTCGCCACACAGTGGCTTCATCAGTCCAATACAAAAAGGAAGGCGTAAGGAGAGGAGGAGAATGAGGTAATCAGTCCCTCAGCCTGGAGTCGATGTGTTCAGTCCATCAATCTTGTAGATTGATGGACTGAACACATCGACTCCAGGCTGAGGGACTGATTACCTCATTCTCCTCCTCTCCTTACGCCTTCCTTTTTGTATTGGACTGATGAAGCCACTGTGTGGCGAAACGTTTCCTGAATAAAGATTTCCATATGCTGCATAAGTGTCTCAATCTTCATCGTGGCACTGTTGTGATCCTTGAAAGTGAGATCCTCAGACATTACTACTCCCAGGTCCCTTACATTATTTTTCCGCTCTATTGTATGGCCGGAGTCAGTAGTATACTCTGTTCTAGTTATTATAACTCCTCCAGTTTTCCATAACGGAGTAGTTGGAATTTGTCCTCATTGAACATCATATTGTTTACCGTTGCCCACTGGAAAACTTTGTTTATATCTTCTTGGAGGTTAACCGCGTCCTCAGCAGATGACAGCCTCATGCAGATCCTAGTATCATCCGCAAAGGATGATACGGTGCTGTGGTGTATATCTCTGTTTATGTCTGATATGAGGATAAGGAATAAGATGGGGGCGAGTACTCTGCCTTGTGGAACAGAGCTCTTCACTATGGCAGCCTCCGATTTAACTCTGTTGACCACTACTCTTTGTGTTCGATGTGTTAGGAAGTTGAAGATCCATCTCCCCACTTTCCCAGTTATTCCTTTAGCACGTATTTTATGGGTTATTACGCCATGATCGCATTTGTCAAATGCTTTTGCAAAGTCTGTGTATATTACATCTGCATTCTGATTTTCTTCCAGTGCATCCAAGGCCATGTCATAGTGATCCAGTAGTTGTGAGAGGCAGGAGCGACCTGCCCTGAACCCATGTTTATAACAAAAACGTGGAAATAGAAAAATAGTGAGAGTGAACTGTCATGTGTGATGTGTGTGGAGAGGATACAACACACGTCACCACTGTATAACAGAATGTGTGTGGAGAGGATACAACACACGCCACCACTGTATAACAGAATGCAGCAAAATACATCACAAAATTGTAGCATTTTAGAAAAGTGTGCAAATATTGTTGCAATTAGATACCATTAATTTTGAACAGCAGTGGATGTTGTGTGTCAATTAACTGAGGTGCACTGTACCACTGTCTGGCCTCACACGATGAATAATAATGGTAATAATAATAATAATAATAATAATAATAATAATAATAATAATAATAATAATAATAATAATAATATTATTATTATTATTATTATTATTATTATTATTATTACTACTACTACTACTACTACTACTACTACTACTACTACTACTACTACTACTACTACTACTACTACTACTACTACTACTACTACTGCCCACGCGACACTCCACTTGACTCCTGCCACTATATATACTCGCTTTCTTAGTTTTCTCTGTATTAGGACTGACGAAGTCACTCGTAGCGAAACGTTTCCTTTAATAAATATCCTGAACTGTACATAAGTGTCTTTTTCACATAAACACATGAAATATGGTGTTTTCATACGGGCCTTTTGTGACACGTGTTTCCACCTGACTTCGTTGAAACCAAGTAAAGATATATAGACTGAAGCCTTGTTTAACTTTACAAAGGTTAGATAAATATGTGAGTGAGAATGCTTGGATTTGATTAAAGCAATTTTTGGGTGGCTTTGGGAAAGGGTTAGACAAATAGGTGGGTGGGAATGGTTGGTTTTGAGAAAAACCTGCCTTGTATGGACCGGTAGGCCTGCTTCAGTGTTCTTAAATTCTTAGGCTCTTAAGTGATGATTCTGTCTGAGCTGAGCCACAGTGACCTTGACCTGTCTGTTGCCAGCACCACACTGCACCTCTTTCATCGTAATTTAATAGTTGTGTTCCGATAGTGTTGACAGAATAATAATATGGTACAGAAAAAATACATACAATACTGGGAGCAGGTAGGCAGGTGACCTTGTGTCAGGTGGGTTGGTTTGGTAAGGTTTGTCAGGAAACAGGACAAGTGTTTCTTGACGCGGGTCTTGGTCATATGATGACCCACAGCTGGAGCTTTACGTAGGCAACTTTCTAGTAGGCAGGTGACCTTGTGTCAGGTAGGCGACCTCATGATAAAGGGAAGAGGATTGGCTTGAGAATTCGGTGATAACGAAGCAGTGTTTTCATGAGAGTTAGGAGATAAGAGTGAGGCCACACACAAATAAGTGATATCTCACACATGTAATGGACAGATGTCAGGTTCATCTTGATGTAGCTTCAATACCCCTACTAGGCAAACTTATCTAATTTGAATTGGATAAGTTTACACTTAGAAAGGGTATAGGATAATGTTGGTTTGGAAATGGAGGAGTCGATAAGTGGAACAGTGTGGCTGGTAGAGTTACTGAAGCAGAGCACCAAGATGAACCTGACATGTCCATTACATGTGTGAGGTGTCCCTTATGGAATCCGCAACTGATAACGGATGTCAACAAGCTGGAAAATGTGAAAAAGTTTACAATGAGATTAGTCCAGATAGGGTATGAACTATCGGGAGAGACCAGAGTAATCTAAACTTGACGAATTAGTCAGAAAAAAACAGAGGTAATTTGATTACGACGTACAAAATACTGAGAGGGATCGACAGGGTGGATAAGGCGAACGTGTTTCAAAAGCGGGTCTGTGGTACTCCAGGTCACAGCTGGAAGTTAACAACACAGTCACAGATGAGTTACGTGTCAACCAATACTTCTTCAGTCTTACGAGTGGTTACAAAGTAGAGTGATCCAGACAGCAAAGTGGTAGTTACCTGGAGGTTACCTGGAGGTAATTAAGGGGCAGGATCCATACATAGTTTTAAGGATTTAGGTAGGATAAGGCTTACACAGCCAGGATAGAGTGAACCCCGTAGCGGCTAGCAGAAAGGCTGGGCCAGGAGCTGAGAATCGACCTCTGCAACCACAATTAGATAAGTACATTTAAGTGAACACACACACACACACACACACTTTAAGTCGAGGTATGATAAAGCTCATGGAGCAGCGAGAGAGAGGACCTAGTAGCGACCATTGAAGAGGCAGGGCCAGGAGCTGAGTCTCGACCCCTGCAACCACAATTAGGTGAGTACACACACACACACACACTTAAAACTGCACTGTAGATTTCACAGTGTTATTGTAATGTTCCCCCCTAACAGCATTTTTTTGAGGGGGGGATTAAAACACCATTAATAATAATAATAATAATAATAATAATAATAATAATAATAATAATAATAATAATAATAATAATAATAATAATCGGTAAAATGTAAATACGAGTCGAGTTGCAACAAGGATAACACTCGCAGTAGCAGCTACACTTGTATCACACGACTGTGTTTTTCGCAAAGAACACAAACAGTGCAAGCAACACACACGCTGTAGAACACCCATGAAGCAAGAACAAAGGGAGCAACAGTATGAACAACAGAACTCAACACAAAGTCATCTCGTGAGCTACGAACGTGTGGTGGTCCTCACACGTCCGTGTTAATGACAGCTGGTGTATACCAGCCACAACCACCACCCAACACCACACCACCAACGTATCCTTGGCTGACAACAATGATAGAATTATGCCCTAGGCTGAGAGGAGTAATAATATTACATCAGTAGGCTGACAGCAGCGATAGCGCCATATTCTATAGGCTGACTCTAGTGACAGCACTATAGCAGAATGACAATAATAATATTAAAGCTGACAGTAGTCCTAGACTGACAGTAATAATAACATTGGAACAGTAGGCTGATAGTAGTGGTAGCATTATGCTCTAGGCTGACAATAGTAATAGCAGTGCATCAGTAGGCTGAGAGCAGTGGTTGCATTATGCCCTTGGCTGACAGTAGCAATAGCAACGTGACTCATGCATTCACTCGTGCTAAGCAAACAGCTAGAGTTTCACAGAATGACAGGGGTCGTAACTGACGGTATTGTTACGGTACGTCTGTGTTGTCACGGTACGCCTGTATTGTCACGGTACGCCTGTGTTGTCACGGTACGCCTGTATTGTCACGGTAGGTCGCTTCAGAGATGCGATCAATCAGTGGCTGTGGAGCGACTCGATCCCTGTCAGGTGCCACTCATCGCTGTGGATTGCACTTTATCACAACATTTGCTGGCAGCTACAGCGGAAATGACCACTTTGTCGTCATGGGAAGGCTACACCTGGAAGACGGTAAGTTGCTGCTACATACTGTAGCAGAGTGCTTGGGTAGTGACGTTAGTCCAGGCAAATACTGTATATCATCAGCTTTAAGAAGAGTGTTTTTGAATGCCTTGTATTAGGATGCCCGTTATGTTCTGACTGGCTTGTAATCCATTTCCATTATTATTTGTAACCATTGTAAGCTTTTTCTAGAAAGAACTTCATTTTCATATTCATTTTCGTATTTAGATAGACACGAGTCATTATGGATGGTTGCTGCAGCGTGTGTTGGCCAGGCTTCAGAGAGTAGGCTCGTACAAGACCTGCACGGCCTCACCGTCTTCAGGTAACCTCATACACACACCTCTCTCTTTTACTCAATATATATAATATTCACACTACTGTGGATACTATATGTAGAGGAGAGTCGGTTCAAATATAAACCCTTCTGTGAAATTCTTCCCTGAGATCTGCAAAAGAACTCACAGGTACAATACAAGACATAAGTTTCTACTCCCATAAAGGTTGCGGTCTCTTCTTTAACTATAGACGAATGATTCAGAGAACCGACAAGTTGATGTATTAGATACCTGTGCAACACTTGGGTATCTTTATCCTTCTGATCTTCATTATTCTTCTTTGTCGTACGTGAATGGTATACAACACCGACAAGATGAAAGTTAGACTCTTCACGACTACGATGCTCTTCACCAACTCCAAGGCTGAGGGACTTATTACCTCATCTTTTGTACATAGTTCCACTGTCTTCTAATTATGTCCTTGAATTTGTATTGTTAAAGCCACTGGATGTTAAAACGTCTACAATAAGATACCCAGATGTTGAACATATGTCTAATTTTCATTTTTCTTGATATTGAACTGATGAAGCCACTCTGTGGCGAAATGTTTCCACTACAAAGATACCCAAGTGTTGCACATGTGTCTGATTTATCCTTCTTTCAGACAGTTGCTGTGCTGACAGTCTTACGTATACCTGGAGTATACCTGGGGAGGGTTTCGGGAATCAACGCCTCCGTGGCTCTGAGACCAGGCCTCAGGTTACCTGGTTACCTGGAGGTTATTCCGGGGACCAACGCCCCCGCGGCCCGGTCCATGACCAGGCCTTCCGATGGATCAGGGCCTGATCAACCAGGCTGTTACTTCTGGCCGCACGCAGTCCAACGTACGAGCCACAGCCCGGCTGATCCTTCATTCTTATATTCATGTCTACAGAAACAATTCCCATTGATTTTACGTTCCGTTACTTTGTTTTGGATTGTAATTCAATTAACCAGAACGACTCTGTTAGAACTGGACAGGTACATATTTTATTATTTTATTTATTTTGTGAATTATCTTGTGACTTGTATTTATTTTTTAAGTTCGTATAAATACCTTGTATTAGACCATTAAAAAATAATTTATGTTTCAAGTATAGGTTATGTTTTGGCTGAGATGCTGTGCTTTCTGTGAGTCTTTAATGTTACTGAATGTTCTCTATAATACTAAAGTTTGATATAAAAATATATTTGGATTTTTTTTACCAGCAGCAGCATCACCCTCAGTGTTACCACCAGCTGTACCCTCAGTGTTACCACCAGCTGTACCCTCAGTGTTACCACCAGCTGTACCCTCAGTGTCACCACTAGCTGTACCCTCAGTGTTACCACCAGCTGTACCATCAGTGTTACCACCAGCTGTACCCTCAGTGTTACCACCAGCTGTACCATCAGTGTTACCACCAGCTGTACCCTCAGTGTTACCACCAGCTGTACCCTCAGTGTTACCACTAGCTGTACCCTCAGTGTTACCACCAGCTGTACCCTCAGTGTTACCACCAGCTGTACCCTCAATGTTACCACCAGCTGTACCCTCAGTGTTACCACCAGCTGTACCCTCAGTGTTACCACCAGCTGTACCCTCAGTGTTACCACCAGCTGTACCCTCAGTGTTACCACCAGCTGTACCCTCAGTGTTACCACCAGCTGTACCCTCAGTGTTACCTCCAGCTGTACCCTCAGTGTTACCACCAGCTGTACCCTCAGTGTTACCACCAGCTGTACCCTCAGTGTTACCACCAGCTGTACCCTCAGTGTTACCACCAGCTGTACCCTCAGTGTTACCACCAGCTGTACCCTCAATGTTACCACCAGCTGTACCCTCAGTGTTACCACCAGCTGTACCCTCAGTGTTACCACCAGCTGTACCCTCAGTGTTGCCACCAGCTGTACCCTCAGTGTTACCACCAGCTGTACCCTCAGTGTTACCACCAGCTTCACCCTCAGTGTTACCACCAGCTGTACCCTCAGTGTTACCACCAGCTGTACCCTCAGTGTTACCACCAGCTGTACCCTCAATGTTACCACCAGCTGTACCCTCAGTGTTACCACCAGCTGTACCCTCAGTGTTACCACCAGCTTCACCCTCAGTGTTACCACCAGCTGTACCCTCAGTGTTACCACCAGCTGTACCCTCAGTGTTACCACCAGCTGTACCCTCAGTGTTACCACTAGCTGTACCCTCAGTGTTACCACCAGCTGTACCCTCAGTGTTACCACCAGCTGTACCCTCAGTGTTACCACCAGCTGTACCCTCAGTGTTACCACCAGCTGTACCCTCAGTGTTACCACCAGCTGTACCCTCAATGTTACCACCAGCTGTACCCTCAGTGTTACCACCAGCTGTACCCTCAGTGTTACCACCAGCTGCACCCCTCAGTGTTACCACCAGCTGTACCCTCAGTGTTACCACCAGCTGTACCCTCAGTGTTATCACCAGCTGTACCCTCAGTGTTACCACCAGCTGTACCCTCATTGTTACCACCAGCTGTACCCTCAGTGTTACCACCAGCTGTACCCTCAGTGTTACCACCAGCTGTACCCTCAGTGTTACCACCAGCTGTACCCTCAGTGTTACCACCAGATGTACCCTCAGTGTTACCACCAGATGTACCCTCAGTGTTACCACCAGCTGTACCCTCAGTGTTACCACCAGCTGTACCCTCAGTGTTACCACCAGCTGTACCCTCAGTGTTACCACCAGCTGTACCCTCAGTGTTACCACCAGCTGTACCCTCAGTGTTACCACCAGCTGTACCCTCAGTGTTACCACCAGCTGTACCCTCAGTGTTACCACCAGCTGTACCCTCAGCGTTACCACCAGCTGTACCCTCAGTGTTACCACCAGCTTCACCCTCAGTGTTACCACCAGCTTCACCCTCAGTGTTACCACCAGCTGTACCCTCAGTGTTACCACCAGCTGTACCCTCAGTGTTACCACCAGCTGTACCCTCAGTGTTACCACCAGCTGTACCCTCAGTGTTACCACCAGCTGTACCCTCAGTGTTACCACCAGCTGTACCCTCAGTGTTGCCACCAGCTGTACCCTCAGTGTTACCACCGGCTGTACCCTCAGTGTTACCACCAGCTGTACCCTCAGTGTTACCACCAGCTGTACCCTCAGTGTTACCACCATCTGCACCCCTCAGTGTTAGCACCAGCTACACCCCTCAGTGTTACCACCAGCTGTACCCTCAGTGTTACCACCAGCTGCACCCCTCAGTGTTACCACCAGCTGCACCCCTCAGTGTTACCACCAGCTGCACTTTTCAGTGTTCCCACCAGATGTACCCTCAGTGTTACCACCAGCTGCACCCCTCAGTGGTACCACCAGCTGTACGCTCAGTGTTACCACCAGCTGTACCCTCAGTGTTACCACTAGCTGTACCCTCAGTGTTACCACCAGCTGTACGCTCAGTGTTACCACTAGCTGTACCCTCAGTGTTACCATTAGCTGTACCCTCAGTGTTACCACCAGCTGCACCCCTCAGTGTTACCACCAGCTGTACGCTCAGTGTTACCACCAGCTGTACCCTCAGTGTTACCACTAGCTGTACCCTCAGTGTTACCACTAGCTGTACCCTCAGTGTTACCACCAGCTGTACCCTCAGTGTTACCACCAGCTGTACCCTCAGTGTTACCACCAGCTGCACCCCTCAGTGTTACCACCAGCTGTACGCTCAGTGTTATCACCAGCTGTACCCTCAGTGTTACCACCAGCTGCGCCCCTCAGTGTTACCATTAACTGTACCCTCAGTGTTACCACCAGCTGTACCCTCAGTGTTACCACCAGCTGTGCCCTCAGTATCACCACCAGCTGTACCCTCAGTGT
Source organism: Cherax quadricarinatus (assembly GCF_038502225.1). Lineage (NCBI taxonomy): Eukaryota > Metazoa > Arthropoda > Malacostraca > Decapoda > Parastacidae > Cherax > Cherax quadricarinatus. The sequence continues at coordinate 21,457,238 of NC_091344.1, forward strand.
CACCACCAGCTGTACCCTCAGTGTTACCACCAGCTGTACCCTCATTGTTACCACCAGCTGTGCCCTCAGTATCACCACCAGCTGTACCCTCAGTGTCACCACCAGCTGCATGTTCACCATCACCAGCAGTTGCACACCATCAGGGCAGAAGGTCATGCTCCCACGATAGCTGCTGCTCCGTTGCCACCTTCCTCTGGTGCTCTGATCGTGACCTCAATGAAAGTGCACGTGAGCTCGCTCTCCATGCTGCCTCACTCCCCTTTTTTTACCTCCACGCAAGACCAATTAAGGCCCCAGTGGACGCCACCAAGCCGCCTCCCCGACATGGAGCCATGGGCCACGGCTCAGGTGCTCAGCGAATGGCCTCCAGCGCACGCTCTCAGAGACGATAAGAAAAAAAAAGAACTCAACAGGAAATGTAATGTCTTTAGGCGGCTCTGTACGTGTACGAGTTCTTGGATCCGGATTTGGATGTTAATTAAGTTTCTTGGGTGTTGTTTATTGGCTGGGTGATTAGTTCTTTAAGGTGGTTTGCGCGATAAAAACTGGTGGTATTGTACTAGAGGGATGTGATGTGATAATAGTGGAGGATAGAGGCACAGGCTTTTAGCCAGGTTAATGTTGACGCTTCCAAACCAGCATGACTAGTGACATTTTTTCTTTTACTTTGCTGTTAATTCTCTTAGCATGAATATAATAAGATGATCATACTTAATTTTATGGAATGCCTGTCTGGACGAGGCTGACGTGGTGGTAAACATATATGCTAACTGATGCCTGTCTTATACATCGACGCTGAATTGATCAGTACCTCTGGCCGCCATCAGAGAGCTCACGTTGAAGTTTAAAAAAATTCCTTTTGAACTCTTCCTACATAAACATGTCCGCGACTGGCCAGTCATAACCGGTCACTCTTTGACGTAATGCGAGGTTAGCAGTGTTTTCCACACTGCCTGCAGAAAATCTGGGCACACGGTCGAATATTAGTGATTTTTATTAATACTTTATCATCATCCTAACGATATATAAAAATATATGGGGACGTATCACCTCTAGTTCTAATTGGAGACATTCATCCACGGAGAAGACGTTTTGGTCTCCAAACTCTGGCCTTCAAGACTAGTCTCCAAGCTCTGATCTCCTAACTCTGACTTCCAAACTCAGTTCTCCAAAGTCCGGTCTCCAAGCCTGGTCTCCAAGCTCTGTTCTCTAAGCCTGGTCTTCAAGCTCTGGTCTTCAAGCTCTGATCTCTGTACATTCTACTTGAAGTATGATAATAAGTATTTAAAACATTTAATTTACAGAAAAATGGTTTTCCGAGGATGCAGTTGGACACTGTTGTAAATATACAAACAATACAGCAATTTTACGTGCAGGTTACCTGTAGGGGAGGGAGTCGCCGCTCCCACGGGCCGGTCCCAAACCAGGGAATCTCCCACTCTTACCTTCATTACAGTACCATAATGATAGTCTGCATTTACATTATTTTAAACTCTTGCAATATTGTGTTTATGTTGTCTTATCAGCCCCTCACTATTAGCCTTCCTGAGATCATTTCCTCTCGCAGTTGAAGGGCTCTTGAGTCATGGAGTGGGAGCTACCCCCTCTGCTTTCATGTATCAAAACCTGTCTGACTCCTATTCCTAATTCGCCTGGCACTATATGGGTCCTAGGGGCTTAGCACTTGCTTAAAAATAATAATAATAATAATAATAATAATAATAATTCTGTACTCAGACATATAATAGCATTTTTCCAGTTTGTAAACACAAGTGTCTTACGTCTTGGCTAGAAAATCTTCCTCATTTCTCACATTTTAGTCTCATCCATGTATCTCACAGGTCTGAGTCTGGTCATAGACCCGGCCAGGAGGATGGAGCCTCTACCACTCCTTGTGCTGAGTGACCCCCACAGGTTTAACGCATCAGTATATCTTGAATCACCTGCCATTCCCCAAGAAGAATACCGCTACGTATTTTTTTCCATCTGACATTTGTAAGCATGATCATTTACAGGTAATTTAGCTGGCCTGCCCTTGTTCATGTTTATCACCTTTGCAGACTTTCTCCTCTCTACACTCATCTTGAAGCACGCTCAACCAGTTTGCACTTTCTAATTCAACACCTTCACTCTTAATCTTTGTTATCGCTACCCTGCCTACCGCTGAGTGACGCTAGGGCTGGCCCTGCCAGCTACTGAGTGATAATAATGTTCTGGCCCTGAGTGACGCTGGGGCTGGCCCTACCCACTGCTGAGTGACACTAATGTTCTGGCCCTGTCCACTGTTGAGTGACACTGATGTTCTGGCCCTGTCCACTGCTGAGTGGCATCTGGCCCTGGCTCTGCTGTCGAATGACATTTTCCACTGTTGAGTAACTGTCCATCACTGACTTTATCAATTCTTACTGATATACGTAAAACAAGAGACACACAAACAATTGCAACCGAGCTTTCAACATGAAAAATAAGCCACGACGGGGGGAGAGGGGGTAATGTAGTTGCTCAAGGCCTTTCTCACTGATTGCATAGTGCTCTGTCAGGACCAATGCAGAGCAGTGTCAGGAATTGTAAGGGAAATCTGGAGATTCTAGTAAGATGTAGCCATAGCCGCCTCATCTCTAGTGTCATCCATATTGTGTCTGGTAATAATTCATTGACTGAATCACCAATCTATGATATAATTAATCTAGGACTGAAAATTTTTGAGGCAGATTTTAAGGAAGTGAGTTTTGTGTCATCACTAGTGAAAACCTTATACCGTAGGCAGTTAAAAAATATGATTACCAAGGATTTAAATTATTGTGAAATAAACAGCTCTGAGAGCAGGAGTACCTGGAGTATACCTGGAAGGGATTGCGGGGGTCAACGCCCCCGCGGCAGTATCATTAAAAAGGAGTCTTCCGTGTAAGGTAACTGGAGATAATTGTAACGATAACTAAAACGAGTATGAGAAAGTCAGGTATATTGCCGACCGGAAAATGGAGTGAATACTAAACCATTGACCATAAACATGATACTCAAACACAAATCATAACTCCTAACTTTGTTTCATTTGGTTGATACAGCTTGCTGGTGATCACGTTTTGACCCGCCGTTGTAACGAATTCAACTTGTGGAGGTTAGTATTCAGTGCACTGAGTTACCCTGCTGCGACGCTAATGTGTCTGGCTGGAAGTGTTCATTTTGATATCCTTGTTAAGGCTAGCGAGGCTTGTTGTGCATGGCTGGCTACTAGGGTGAGTGACGGGTCATGGTCAGGGAGACTGTCTTCCTTCCAGGCTATATTGAAACTATATTGGTTGTGGAAGTCGAAGCCAAGCCTCTTAGTGGCTGAAGTTTAGTTTATTGTAAGAGTGAGCTCAGCTCTTCTGGAAGGGAAGCTATGAAGCTCTGATACTGAATCCATAGCGCAATGCTCGACGACATTCTGAGGTCTGAGGCTGACAAATTTAATTACCTTATGTATGAAACCCATTATCACCCATTCTGTTGTGACATGACAGAATGGGTGATGATAGTGTTAGGTGTAATGAGTAAGTTAGGTAAACTGCTCTTGTTGTAGCCTTGTAAAATGTATATAGATCAGGATACCCTTATACAGCAGTTACAATTCATTGTTTATATTCTGTCTATTGTGTTTTCTCACTTTTCATCGATCAAGGTAAGTGACACTTTAAACATGTTTGCAAAACTTTGGCTTATTTTTTTAAGTAATAAAGGGCCATAAGGCCGGGTATTACATTACCGTTGTGGCGGAACTGAGAGACGGACACCCTGTAGCAGCTTGTAGCGATGGACGTACTTTGAGTAAGGTGTATGTTTGTATTATGATATGGTAGTCTCCCCTTACACACTGGAGGAAGTGAGGGGAAACACTAAGTAACCGTTGTGCGCGGCTGCTGTGACCTCTCCCCTCTCCCTCCCTCACTCCAGTCCTCAGTGTTTGCAACTTATTTTAAAGCTAATTCACAGACTTTAAGCAAATAACCTAAATTTACTTGCACGAGATAAGACAGTTGTAGATATAAATCTAGATGTACTCCAGTTAATCCTCTTGTGTATCCATATGTTCGTGCGCTCCCGTCCACAGATGGATATGGAGTGCACAGTAAACTAGCCACTTCGACGGCAATATCTAAATATTTTCACAGACAGTTTACGTACATGCTTGGAGCTTCACTTCAATAACCGGAACGTTGGTCAGGGTGAAGATCTCATATCAGTTACGTTAATCACTAACGTCACTGCTGTTACATCTGTGTCAACGATTCCTGATTCAGGGTTCCTACTTATTCATGTATGTGAGTTGGTTTCCACTCCTCTGGTACCGTGTGTGTGAGCTACACATGAGCCACAACACCAGGTGTTGTCTGAAGGACCTAATGTTTATTTAGCTGCAGTTTCCGCTGAGATTGTTTATTACAGTTGTTATTAAAGAAGAAGTGTTGAAGGATGTGGGGAGCAGCAGCAGCGGCGGCGGGGCTCACCTCGAGGTCCACTGTGGTCAAGTATTAGATTGTAATTCTGGTAAAACGACATAGGAGGTGTTCAGACTCACAGCTTTGATTAATCTAAAGTAGATGCCCGAGGATGTAAACGGGTAAGGTGAAACAGTTGAAGACTTAACTCAGGGAAGCAGGTTTGGTTAAGTCTTTCGCTCGGTTAACTTTATTAGCTTTGAATCTGGTCAGTAACTACATGAGTGAAGACCATAAGCTAATTGAATCTTCCCTGTTACCATACAGTGTTGTTTGGACACTGCCAGAATATTGATGAGTAAGACACATATATATTACCTTTATCGATGAAACGTTTCGCCTGCGCTGCAGACATTATCAGTCGAATACAGAGATGAATTGTATACAATCCTGGAGACAGAAGAGATACGGAGAGTTAGTGTGAGGTAATCAGTACTAGGATCTCTCTTCTCACAGCGGCGCTGAAATGACCCACGAGGGTTTCGAGCTTGCTTTCAAAAGTACATATAACAGTTCTTTTAGAGCCTGCGAGTATTAGACAAGAACTCAATTTCTGAGTGATTCTGGGCTTTCCAAAATGATATCTGACAGAACTTAGTTTCTTAAGAGTAGCTGAGGAACACCCCAGGATGTCCTCACTGTAAACAAGACGAGGATCACCTCAGGATGTCCTCACTGTAAACAAGACGAGGAACACCCCAGGATGTCCTCACTGTAAACAAGACGAGGATCACCTCAGGATGTCCTCACTGTAAACAAGACGAGGATCACCTCAGGATGTCCTCACTGTAAACAAGACGAGGATCACCTTAGGATGTCCTCACTGTAAACAAGACGAGGATCACCTCAGGATGTCCTCACTGTAAACAAGACGAGGATCACCTCAGGATGTCCTCACTGTAAACAAGACGAGGATCACCTTAGGATGTCCTCACTGTAAACAAGACGAGGATCACCTCAGGATGTCCTCACTGTAAACAAGACGAGGATCACCTCAGGATGTCCTCACTGTAAACAAGACGAGGATCACCTCAGGATGTCCTCACTGTAAACAAGACGAGGATCACCTCAGGATGTCCTCACTGTAAACAAGACGAGGATCACCTCAGGATGTCCTCACTGTAAACAAGACGAGGATCACCTCAGGATGTCCTCACTGTAAACAAAACGGAGTGAGTTCACACTCCAGCCATCTGCCACAATCTCACCGGCCAGTTTGTGTCTGTCCTTCCATTTACGTATTTAGTTTGTTAGGTAAGACACATATGCAAGAGTTAGGTATCTTTATTTCGAAACGTTTCGCCTACACAGTAGGCTTCTTCAGTCGAGTACAGAAAAGTTGATAGAAGCAGAAGAGACTTGAAGACGATGTAATCAGTCCATCACCCTTAAAGTTTTGAGGTGGTCAGTCCCTCAGTCTGGAGAAGAGCATTGTTCCATAGTCTGAAACAATACCTGTCGGTATTTTATACCATTTTAACGTATTTAGTTTATCAAGATATTCAGAGCACATTATTTAAGACACGTAATGCGGTGTTCCATGCCAACCCTCGAAGCATGTTTCTGTACCAAGAACAAATCATTCTGAAACTCAACAATATAGCTATGAAACATGGATATATAAGATAGGTTGTTTATAATATATAAGTTAGTAGACGTTCCCTAGGAGGACTGATAAAGTCCCTGCTAGACGAAAGGTCGTTTTAAAAAACGCCACAAACTGCATAATGTCTTATTAACATGCCTTTAAGTATGATCTACTATTGCTATGGCTGGATAACTTCAGTCAGGACTGTATATACATCCTGGATGCTGGTGTTATCTTATATAATAACAAATATTTAAAGAAGAGTACGATATATTAACAGGAGGCAGAAGCCTAATGATGTCCTCTTTTTGTTGAAATTTATTGTATAAATAAAGATAAAATAAAGCCTAGCGTAGTAAACAAACCAGCCAAACATAACCACTGAAAATATATTATTTTTGAGTGATGTAATGAGTCAGGAAGTTTTTCCAGACAATAATTCTTGTAATTAGTACCACCAGTCAGGGCCTATGAAGGGTACATTGATCCAGCCAGTTATAGCCACACTTGGATATCATACTACACACTAACTGATATAGATTTTACCATCGAAGCTGCCTGTTGTGCACCCCATATTCGTCCTGTGGACGGCAGAGAGCATAGGCATATATAAAAGGCTTAGGAAAAGGCCCTTTATGGCTAATATGAGTACATTTGGGCAAATTTCAAGATGCTTATTGTCGAGATTGAACATAATGTCATTTCTAAATGTTTTGTTTATCAAAAATTTGCTGAAAATTTTAATTAAAAATATGTAGAAAGGCAGCTCATGTATGTGTCTATGTACGCCATTATTCATCACATTGTGAGTCAAACATTGTGAGTCAAACATTGTGAGTCAAACATTGTGAGTCAAACATTGCGAGTCAAACATTGTGAGTCAAACATTGTGAGTCAAACATTGTGAGTCAAACATTGTGAGTCAAACATTGCGAGTCAAACATTGTGAGTCAAACATTGTGAGTCAAACATTGCGAGTCAAACATTGTGAGTCAAACATTGTGAGTCAAACATTGCGAGTCAAACATTGTGAGTCAAACACTGAGTCAAACATTGTGAGTCAAACACTGTGAGTCAAACATTGTGAGTCAAACACTGTGAGTCAAACATTGTGAGTCAAACATTGTGAGTCAAACACTGTGAGTCAAACATTGTGAGTCAAACATTGTGAGTCAAACATTGTGAGTCAAACATTGTGAGTCAAACATTGTGAGTCAAACATTGTGAGTCAAACACTGTGAGTCAAACATTGTGAGTCAAACATTGTGAGTCAAACATTGTGAGTCAAACATTGTGAGTCAAACATTGTGAGTCAAACATTGTGAGTCAAACATTGTGAGTCAAACATTGTGAGTCAAACATTGTGAGTCAAACATTGTGAGTCAAACACTGTGAGTCAAACATTGTGAGTCAAACATTGTGAGTCAAACATTGTGAGTCAAACATTGTGAGTCAAACATTGTGAGTCAAACATTGTGAGTCAAACATTGTGAGTCAAACATTGTGAGTCAAACATTGTGAGTCAAACATTGTGAGTCAAACATTGTGAGTCAAACATTGTGAGTCAAACATTGTGAGTCAAACATTGTGAGTCAAACATTGTGAGTCAAACATTGTGAGTCAAACATTGTGAGTCAAACATTGTGAGTCAAACATTGTGAGTCAAACATTGTGAGTCAAACATTGTGAGTCAAACATTGTGAGTCAAACATTGTGAGTCAAACATTGTGAGTCAAACATTGTGAGTCAAACATTGTGAGTCAAACATTGTGAGTCAAACATTGTGAGTGAATCATTGTGAGTGAGTCAAACATTGTGAGTCAAACATTGTGAGTCAAACATTGTGAGTCAAACATTGTGAGTCAAACATTGTGAGTCAAACATTGTGAGTCAAACATTGTGAGTCAAACATTGTGAGTCAAACATTGTGAGTCAAACATTGTGAGTCAAACATTGTGAGTCAAACACTGTGAGTCAAACATTGCGAGTCAAACATTGTGAGTCAAACATTGTGAGTCAAACATTGTGAGTCAAACACTGAGTCAAACATTGTGAGTCAAACATTGTGAGTCAAACATTGTGAGTCAAACATTGTGAGTCAAACATTGTGAGTCAAACATTGTGAGTCAAACATTGTGAGTCAAACATTGTGAGTCAAACATTGTGAGTCAAACATTGTGAGTCAAACATTGTGAGTCAAACATTGTGAGTCAAACATTGTGAGTCAAACATTGTGAGTCAAACATTGTGAGTCAAACATTGTGAGTCAAACATTGTGAGTCAAACATTGTGAGTCAAACATTGTGAGTCAAACATTGTGAGTCAAACATTGTGAGTCAAACACTGTGAGTCAAACATTGTGAGTCAAACATTGCGAGTCAAACATTGTGAGTCAAACATTGTGAGTCAAACATTGTGAGTCAAACATTGTGAGTCAAACATTGTGAGTCAAACATTGTGAGTCAAACATTGTGAGTCAAACATTGTGAGTCAAACATTGTGAGTCAAACATTGTGAGTCAAACATTGTGAGTCAAACATTGTATTTTCCTTCATGTTGATGAAAACTTTATTTTTAGTAATGATATAATGGATGATGAAATAATAAATACGTATATACGAAAGTAGAGTTTCTGTTTATTTAGCAAAATTATATATATATTGGCATTGTGTTGCTATCCTATTCTATATGTAAATTATACAATGGAAACAAAAGTTATGTTTCCCAGTCATATTCCATCACACAGGATGGGTTTTCAACACTGCTTAAGCTGGAAACTTTTCTATTGTCAGCTTGAGCTGGGAGACTTCAGTATTGTCAGCTTGAGCTGGGAGACTTCAGTATTGTCAGCTTGAGCTGGGAGACTTCAGTATTGTCAGCCAGAGCTGGGAGACTTCAGTATTGTCAGCCAGAGCTGGGAGACTTCAGTATTGTCAGCTTGAGCTGGGAGACTTCAGTATTGTCAGCCAGAGCTGGGAGACTTCAGTATTGTCAGCCAGAGCTGGGAGACTTCAGTATTGTCAGCCAGAGCTGGGAGACTTCAGTATTGTCAGCCAGAGCTGGGAGACTTCAGTATTGTCAGCCAGAGCTGGGAGACTTCAGTATTGTCAGCTTGAGCTGGGAGACTTCAGTATTGTCAGCCAGAGCTGGGAGACTTCAGTATTGTCAGCCAGAGCTGGGAGACTTCAGTATTGTCAGCCAGAGCTGGGAGACTTCAGTATTGTCAGCCAGAGCTGGGAGACTTCAGTATTGTCAGCCAGAGCTGGGAGACTTCAGTATTGTCAGCCAGAGCTGGGAGACTTCAGTATTGTCAGCCAGAGCTGGGAGACTTCAGTATTGTCAGCCAGAGCTGGGAGACTTCAGTATTGTCAGCCAGAGCTGGGAGACTTCAGTATTGTCAGCCAGAGCTGGGAGACTTCAGTATTGTCAGCCAGAGCTGGGAGACTTCAGTATTGTCAGCCAGAGCTGGGAGACTTCAGTATTGTCAGCCAGAGCTGGGAGACTTCAGTATTGTCAGCCAGAGCTGGGAGACTTCAGTATTGTCAGCCAGAGCTGGGAGACTTCAGTATTGTCAGCCAGAGCTGGGAGATTTCAGTATTGTCAGCCAGAGCTGGGAGACTTCAGTATTGTCAGCCAGAGCTGGGAGACTTCAGTATTGTCAGCCAGAGCTGGGAGACTTCAGTATTGTCAGCCAGAGCTGGGAGACTTCAGTATTGTCAGCTTGAGCTGGGAGACTTCAGTATTGTCAGCCAGAGCTGGGAGACTTCAGTATTGTCAGCTTGAGCTGGGAGACTTCAGTATTGTCAGCCAGAGCTGGGAGACTTCAGTATTGTCAGCCAGAGCTGGGAGACTTCAGTATTGTCAGCCAGAGCTGGGAGACTTCAGTATTGTCAGCCAGAGCTAGGAGACTTCAGTATTGTCAGCCAGAGCTGGGAGACTTCAGTATTGTCAGCCAGAGCTGGGAGACTTCAGTATTGTCAGCCAGAGCTGGGAGACTTCAGTATTGTCAGCCAGAGCTGGGAGACTTCAGTATTGTCAGCCAGAGCTGGGAGACTTCAGTATTGTCAGCCAGAGCTGGGAGACTTCAGTATTGTCAGCCAGAGCTGGGAGACTTCAGTATTGTCAGCCAGAGCTGGGAGACTTCAGTATTGTCAGCCAGAGCTGGGAGACTTCAGTATTGTCAGCCAGAGCTGGGAGACTTCAGTATTGTCAGCCAGAGCTGGGAGACTTCAGTATTGTCAGCCAGAGCTGGGAGACTTCAGTATTGTCAGCCAGAGCTGGGAGACTTCAGTATTGTCAGCCAGAGCTGGGAGACTTCAGTATTGTCAGCCAGAGCTGGGAGACTTCAGTATTGTCAGCCAGAGCTGGGAGACTTCAGTATTGTCAGCCAGAGCTGGGAGACTTCAGTATTGTCAGCCAGAGCTGGGAGACTTCATTATTGTCAGCCAGAGCTGGGAGACTTCAGTATTGTCAGCCAGAGCTGGGAGACTTCAGTATTGTCAGCCAGAGCTGGGAGACTTCAGTATTGTCAGCCAGAGCTGGGAGACTTCAGTATTGTCAGCCAGAGCTGGCAGACTTCAGTATTGTCAGCCTGAGCTGGGAGACTTCAGTTGTGGGATGAGGGTATCGTTCCATTAACAGTTCAGCAGCTACGGCAGCTTGACAGGCTCCAGCAAAGCTGGAATTACTGTGGGCATTACCATCATGCACGATGACCTATCCTGTTACACAGGAGAATGGATTTTTTTACGAAGATATCTCCGGCACAACAGAGCGAGGCAACAAAAATTATAGATAACAACCAGCCTGAACATCACGAGCAGTCTACTTCACACAGTAAATGTAAGTTGATCCAAGATAAGTTACGCAGGACTAAGATGCATAACTGAACAACTGTTTATAAAAGATCAACCACACACACACACACACACACACACACACACACACACACACACACACACACACACTGTACAATGGGAGATGAGCACATGTACAACAACTGGGAATCTTTTATTTGACAACGTTTCTCCAGCCAGTGAGTTTATCAGTTCAGTACAGACATGATATACAAAGACGCTCAGTATTGTATACCATTTTTGTAATAATGAGTACATATGTTAAATGTGGGGGGAGGGGGGATATAGATGGCGGCACTGTAAGAAGCATCAAGTGCCAGGTGATGACACTGAAGGTGCCGCCTGCCCCGTCACAGTGCCATGCTCTCTCACTCTCCTCTATCACATCCCCCCCTTCATTTGCCCCTCCACGTCTCCTCCCTTGCTGCTGTCCCCCTCCTCCACAACTCGTCACCACCTGCGGTACCATGACGTCAGACAACTACCCTTCCTCCACTTATCAAGACTAAGGTTCTGAACACTGGCTTCCAGATGGAGGGACTGATTACCTTATCCTCCACTGTCTTCTGTGTACAGTTCTGCAAAGACTTAGGGACTGATTACCTGATTTTCTATTATCTTCATGTATCATCTCTATATTGACTTGAAAAAGTCACTTGTTGGCGAAACGTGAAACACCGGAGACTGTATTTGAAGTCCTCTATTTGTTGTTATTGTCTTATTGTTTTACACAGTTACATGTGTAAATTACCCAAGATAACCCAATAAGTTCAAAGTTATTTTATTTCCACTGGAGAATTTGTGTAAGCTAGCGTAAGATGAAGACGAAAGTGCCATCTTGAAGCCTGGTCAAGGGTCGGGCCGCGGGGGCATTGACCCCCGAAACACCCTCCAGGTATACTTGTCGCCGCAGACGAACATCGAGGCCTGGCACCAGACGACGAGAGGGCAGACACCTGTAGTCACTGTGAGGCACTGACACACCTGTCCCACCCTCCCCTTCCCCCTTAGGCACAACAATGACACTCTCTCATGAACACCTCCAGCAAGTCTTTCATCCACCGACTGAGAATTCACTCGTCGCTGAGTCTAAAAGTGTGGCAGGTGCAAGGTAGATTGTTACAGTCATCCCTTATAGGGATGTAGATTGTTGCAGTCATCCCTTATAGGGATGTAGATTGTTGCAGTCATCCCTTATAGGGATGTAGATTGTTGCAGTCATCCCTTATAGGGATGTAGATTGTTGCAGTCATCCCTTATAGGGATGTAGATTGTTGCAGTCATCCCTTATAGGGATGTAGATTGTTGCAGTCATCCCTTATAGGGATGGAGGAGGGAATGCTCTGTCACACTTGCGAATACTACTGCTACTTCTCTTACTACTACTACTACTGCTTCTATTTATACTATAACTACAACAACTACTACTACTGCCACCGCTACTACTACTGCTACTACTACTACCACCACCACCACCACTACCACCATCACCATCATTACTACTGCCACTACCACTACTACTACTTATACTGCTACGACTACTACCACTACTACTTAAACTACTACTACTACTACACATATGCTGCTATGTATGATAATCTTTGTTACTGTATTTGTGTAAACCTGAATAAACTTATACTTACTACTACCACTATTACTTATACTACTACTGCTTACACTCCTACTACTTATACTGCTACTACCACTACTACTAACACTACTGCTACTAGTACTGATACTACTACTGCTACCACTACTACTAACACTACTGCTACTAGTACTGATACTACTACTGCTACCACTACTACTAACACTACTGCTGCTATTACTACTGCTACTAGTACTGATACTACTACTGCTACCACTACTACTAACACTACTGCTACTAGTACTGATACTACTACTGCTACCACCACTACTAACACTACTGCTGCTATTACTACTGCTACTAGTAATGATACTACTACTGCTACCACTACTACTAACACTACTGCTGCTATTACTACTGCTACTAGTACTGATACTACTACTGCTACCACTACTACTACCACTACTGCTACTAGTACTGATACTACTACTGCTACCACTACTACTACCACTACTGCTCCTACTACTGATACTACTACTGCTACCACTACTACTACCACTACTGCTAATACTACTGATACTACTACTGCTACCACTACTACTACCACTACTGCTACTAGTACTGATACTACTACTGCTACCACTACTACTACCACTACTGCTCCTACTACTGCTACCACTACTACTACCACTACTGCTCCTACTACTGATACTACTACTGCTACCACTACTACTACCACTACTGCTCCTACTACTGATACTACTACTGCTACTAATAATAATACATTATGTCATACATTACAGTGTGTGTAGTAGTGACCTTGATGAAGTTCACTAGTCACAAAGCTGCGACTTAATCTTAAAGAAGTATTTGTTAACATCTTTGTGGTCATCTTGGAGTTTACCTCTTGTATACTCTCTCTTGTTCTGGATCCTCTCGTATTGAACACTCACCTTAACACTCACCTTGTTCATCTCGACAGTGATCTTGAGGATCCTATTCTGTAAACACTGAAATGCCCTATTTATCGTTTTACACATTTCTTCCTTAACTTTATTTAACTTGTGTTTGTCTTTTGTCTGTAACATGTAATTTATTACTAACCTGTATAATAAAATATTTTTTCCACCTTGCTGTTTTCTTCTTTTTCATTTTTCTAAGTTTCTTTCTTCCTCTCTTCTTACATCTGAATATTTATTTCTCGTCTGTTTGAAACCTTTCATATATTAGTTCCAGTTCTTTCCTTTTTTTCACGGCTCTCCGACACCTTCCATTAAATCATTTATTATTATTTTGTCCTATATTCCTTTTTTTTTTTGGAATAAACACTTTGATTCCATCATCATAGATGTTACAGAACTCTTGGTATAAATTATTTATATCTGCCCTTTGTAATATATGTAATTTTTTTTTCTAAAATACTGCCCTAGCGCTTATCTTTTGTTATAATCTAGTTCTTCCTATTCGTGTTTTTTTGTTTGTATTTCTTAATCGTATATTTCCAAGACAATGATCACTTTTTTTCGAGTGAGTTTAGATAGTTTGTGCTGGGGATTTTGTCCACTGTTCTAGTAAATAATAGATGCAATATTAAGTACAAGTAATTCGACATTTTACTGTGGCAACGTTTCGCTCTTCAAGAGATTTGTCGAGTCAAGATTCTGAGCTAGCCGCACCTGTTGTTATGGTTGTCTTATACATAACTATCCTATTTTAGCGTCGAACTCTACCAAGCCTAACATCATCTTCTCTGTCATCTGCAATTTGTACTAATTTCTGATCTATATCATCCCTTTTTCTGTAATATTTCAACTTTCTCTTTTAGTATTTTCTGCACTTGTTGTATTGAAACCTTCGTTACCAATCATACATACCCTTCTAGTGCTGGGTAGATCCCCTCCTCAACCCCCAAAACATTCTTTATGCTTCGTGGCATGGATTCAACAGTGTGCTGGAAACATTCTTTAGAGATCATGGTCTATGTTGACATGATAGCATCATACAGTTGTAATATGTTGGTACAGTTGTAATATGTTGGTACAGTTGTAATATGTTGGTACAGTTGTAATATGTTGGTACAGTTGTAATATGTTGGTAGAATTACTACTATTACAACTTATATTACTACTACTACCGCTAGTATTACACCTCACAATAGCCTATATACACCCTCTGTGTCCATGTATTGTTTGTAACGGCTTGATAAAGCTCCTGGAGAGCGAAACGTTGCCACAATAAAATGTCACATTAGTTACACTTGTGTCTTTTTACTTTACATCATACAGTTGCTGCAAAGTTGTCAGCTGCACATTCATGCTGCGAATCTCCCGTTCCACCACATCCCAAAGGTTTGCGTCTAGTTCTGACCTTACCATCTGCATGTCGCAGCAGAAATCGCGACTTGCCAGACCAGACGGCGTTTTTCAAATTTTCGGCTGTCCAGTTTTGGTGAGCTTATGGTTGCTGTAGCCTCGGTTTCCTAATTTTAACTGAAAGGAGTGTATCTCGGTGTAGTTTTCTGCAGCTATATCTCATCTACCTCAGAGTTCGACGTGCTGGGCGATCAGAGATGCTCGTCTGCGTACCACTGTTACATGTGGTTATTTGATTTACTGCCACCTTCCTGTCTGGTCATTTTCATCCGACCTTTCTCATTATCAAGGCGTTTTTCCCCACAGAACTGTTGCTCATTTGATGGCGTGTGTTTTTCACACCATTCTCTGTGAACTCTACAGACTGTTGTGCGTGAAAATCCCAGATCAACAGTTTCTGAGATACTCAAACCACCTCGTCTGTCTGACGCTAAAAATCACTCCACGGTCAGTCACTTAGATCACATTTCTTCCCCATCCTGATGTTCAGTTTGAACAACAGTTGAACCTCTTGATTATGTCTGCATGCTTTTAGGCATTGAGCTTCTGCCACGTGATTAGCTGATTAGATATTTGCATTAACGAGCAAGTGTACCTAATATAGTGAGGATCTATTCCCTTCACTATAAACAGGCAGAGACGTCCTTTCTCAACGCTGCATTGGCTAACATCCGTTCACAACCACGACAAGTGTGTACTCACCTATTTCAGGTTGCAGGGGTCCCCGCCTCTTTGCTAGTCGTTACTAGGTCCAGTCAGTAACCATATTGTCCTAGGCACATGTCGATTAGACACTAGGCCTATTATATGTGTGTGTGTGTGTTACCATTCTGTCCTAGGCACATGTCGATTAGACACTAGGGCTGCTGTATATGCACGTGTATGTGTGTATGTATGTGTGTGTGTGTGTGTGTGTGTGTGTGTGTGTGTGTGTGTGTGTACTCACCTAGTTGTACTCACCTAGTTGAGGTTGCGGGGGTCGAGTCCGAGCTCCTGGCCCCGCCTCTTCACTGATCGCTACTAGGTCACTCTCCCTGAGCCGTGAGCTTTATCATACCTCTGCTTAAAGCTATGTATGGATCCTGCCTCCACTACATCGCTTCCCAAACTATTCCACTTACTGACTACTCTGTGGCTGAAGAAATACTTCCTAACATCCCTGTGATTCATCTGTGTCTTCAACTTCCAACTGTGTCCCCTTGTTACTGTGTCCAATCTCTGGAACATCCTGTCTTTGTCCACCTTGTCAATTCCTCTCAGTATTTTGTATGTCGTTATCATGTCCCCCCTATCTCTCCTGTCCTCCAGTGTCGTCAGGTTGATTTCCCTTAACCTCTCCTCGTAGGACATACCTCTTAGCTCTGGGACTAGTCTTGTTGCAAACCTTTGCACTTTCTCTAGTTTCTTTACGTGCTTGGCTAGGTGTGGGTTCCAAACTGGTGCCGCATACTCCAATATGGGCCTAACGTACACGGTGTACAGGGTCCTGAACGATTCCTTATTAAGATGTCGGAATGCTGTTCTGAGGTTTGCTAGGCGCCCATATGCTGCAGCAGTTATTTGGTTGATGTGCGCTTCAGGAGATGTGCCTGGTGTTATACTCACCCCAAGATCTTTTTCCTTGAGTGAGGTTTGTAGTCTCTGGCCCCCTAGACTGTACTCCGTCTGCGGTCTTCTTTGCCCTTCCCCAGTCTTCATGACTTTGCACTTGGTGGGATTGAACTCCAGGAGCCAATTGCTGGACCAGGTCTGCAGCCTGTCCAGATCCCTTTGTAGTTCTGCCTGGTCTTCGATCGAGTGAATTCTTCTCATCAACTTCACGTCATCTGCAAACAGGGACACCTCAGAGTCTATTCCTTCCGTCATGTCGTTCACAAATACCAGAAACAGCACTGGTCCTAGGACTGACCCCTGTGGGACCCCGCTGGTCACAGGTGCCCACTCTGACACCTCGCCACGTACCATGACTCGCTGCTGTCTTCCTGACAAGTATTCCCTGATCCATTGTAGTGCCTTCCCTGTTATCCCTGCTTGGTCCTCCAGTTTTTGCACCAATCTCTTGTGTGGAACTGTGTCAAACGCCTTCTTGCAGTCCAAGAATATGCAATCCACCCACCCCTCTGTGTGTGTGTGTGTGTGTGTGTGCGTGCATGCACCCACACAGCTGTGGTTGCAGGGGCCGAGCCACAGCTCCCGGCCCCACCGACCACCACCAAGTCACTCTCCCCGCTCTATGAGCCCAGTCACACCCCTTCTCAAAGCCGTGTGTGTGTGTACTCACCTAGTTGAGGTTGCGGGGGTCGAGTCCGAGCTCCTGTGTGTGTGTGTGAACGTACATGTGCCCATGCAGACGGGCAGTTCATAAACCGCTAACCCCTGATCAGTAGTTTAATATTAGGAGACAGTAGAGGTATAAGATGAAGACTCGGTTATATCCAAACTGAGAGTTGTTACTAGCTGTTAGCCTTCATTTGTGTGTGTTTTTAAGTTGTGGTATTCAATATTATTAAAGTTTTACTGTGTTAAGATAAGCTTCAAGTATAAAATGGTTTAGAGATAACTGTACTGGAATCAGTGTTCTGAGAATTAACATGTTATATTTTTCTGAGACCAAAATGTTGTAACTCATGTTTACTAATGTTCACGCGTTCTCACACTTGTTCTCACCACACAGTGACCTCACGAGGAGTTTATGGTCATATACTCACAACACTTGTGATACCACAACTTACCACACTGCTTGTACAGCTTTGTTTTGGTCGCTTCTGCTGTGTTCTCCCTCCCAGATGGTACCAGAGTCCATCTTTAGTACTTTGTACTTGCTTAGAGTTAACTCTTAACATGTACTTCACAGACCATTCTTGCAGTTCTTCAAACTGTTAGAAAACACACACACACACACACACACACACACACACACACACACACACACACACACACACACACACCTAAAAGGGTGGGTGGATCATACTTGTAGCTCTGGTTGCCAGCCGGAACTCTGACTGGTGTTATCTGTAGTGAAGCTCACTATCAGGGCTCGTGGGAGAGCTTGTTTCTTAATTCCATTCAAATGTAACTGATATGGGGGCACAGGACTGCGAGCGTGGGCGTGGGCTACAGTGTGGGGAATGATGGGTGCCTTACGACCATCTTTCCCACTCTCCCTCAGCCTCTCAACTTCACATGAGTCTGCATTGTGTCCATGTTTATACGCGTATTCTTATATATAAAATAACCCAGATTTCTCTCTTTTGTCTTGTTTTCTTTCCTCATATATAATTTTTGTTCCTACGCTCGGTGAAGATGGAGATACCTCCATAAAAGAAATCCATGTCTCTTGTGTATAAAGTTTGGTATACTGAGAGATGGTAATTCCAAAGTGATAGTAACTCCAGCTTTGCTGGAACGAAACCTTCGAAACTGTCGTAGCTGATGATTAACGAAATACTTGACGATTTTATCATTGCCCTACTGAAGTCTCCCGGCTCAGGCTGATACATTTCAACACGGTGTATGTCCACTGCTAATTCATTTAGCTCGTCTCACTAGATTTACAGAAAGTATTACTTAACTTTTCTTGGTCTTCTGGGTGTTGAATTTGCATGTGTTAATTTGCATATGTGGTAATAAGGTAATGTGGTTATCAAAGCTTATTCCTTGGGGAACAGTCATAATGCGTTGGATGGATATTTGTTAGTGGGTTTGGGATTGACAATGACTTGCCAAGTATGGGCCAGTAGGCCTGCTGCAGTGTTCCTCAGGAGAAACACTTTCATATGTTCTTACGTGTTCTTATTTTAAACACTCAGTATTTCTAAGTATCTTGTATGTCATGACTATATCACCTAAAGGTTCAGTCTTTCCCTTTAATCACTAATATCTGGACTTATCGAGGCTTTGTAGGTGTGTAATGAGATGTGAGCTCTGCAGTGGTACTGCATACTCGATGATTGGCCTCATGATATTCGTGGAATTCATCTTTGAGAGCTCATTGCTTTGGGTCTTCGGGGAACTAACAATGGCGTACTAACCTTAAATGCATCCATAAAATTTTTGGACCGAGTCTTAAAGATGTACGCGTGGTTGCCAAAATTATCTTCGAACGAAGGTCTGACCCTCAGGATAAGGTCTGAGCCTCACGAAGGTCTGATCCTCGGGAAGGTCTGACCCTCACGAAGGTCTGACACGAAGGCTTGAGCCTCGCGAAGGTCATCTTATCAAGAACTCACCCATTACGCATTCTCTAAAACCGTCAGTGGTGACATTTATGACGTTTTTTCTCGTGAGAAAAACATGAAAACACAGTGTGATAACGGAAAAGCAGACCCCCCGCGACATCCCCGTAACATAAACAAACGGTACACTATCGTCACACCGGAAACAACAAGACACCATGGTGCGGAAACTCTTGTGTTATCGCCAAGCTTCCAGCACCACACGCTCACCTCAGCCAACGTTTCGCCTTTGGAGAACCTTATCAAATTCTGGGTAGAGCTTTATCGTGTCATGAGAGGCTTGATGAAGCTCTATCCTGAGCGACACAGGGTTTGTTCTGCGACAAATATTTTCTACCAGACCAAGTAAGTCTCTGAATCAGTATTAATGGTATACAGTGCCGGCAAGTGGCTGCCTCCTCTCTGATTGAAGTCAAAATATACATAACTTTCTATTGCACGTTGTTTTCTCCACATGTGGGTTTTATACTGTTGACAACTTGAGAATGTTAAAACAGTGTAGCTGACTTATACACGCATTTTCACCTTTTTTTTTAATCTACCCAAATAATTCGCTTCGGTGACGAGACCTGACTCTCTTGTTTCACTCGTCTACATTCCTATTACCCAACCAGTGCTTTTTTTATATCCTTTGTAAATTTATCCAGTTTGAATCCATTGTTTCCACTTCTATTTGGGGTTAGATATTTTCAGTATTTTATTCATACACCTTTTATTTTTGTTTTCCAAGGTATTCCTCAGGGTACAGTACTCGCCCCACTTCTCTTTCTCATTCTCGTATCCGACATAGAAAGAGACGTAAATCATACCACTGTATCACCCTTTGCAGTCGATACTAGAATTTGTTTAAAAGTCGCATTCAGAGAAGACACATCGAGCCTCTAAGATCATATAAAGCAAGTCTTCCAGTGGGCCACTGGCAATAATATGATGTTCAGTGAGGAAAAATTTCAGTTATTATGCCAGTGAAGGATGGAGGAAATAAAGCCAAGAGTACAAGACAAACTTAAATCATTCAATAGAACGTAAGTTCAATGTGAGAGACCTGGGAGTGATAATGTCAGAAGATCTCACGTTCAAGGCGCACAACAATGTTATTATTGCAAGGTAATCCGGTAACATACGGGTACATGTTTCGCTCTGTGTAGAGCTTTACAAAACTAAATGGTGTTGTTCTGTCACCTGTGTCTCTGATATTTTCGGCTCTGCACAGTTCGAATCCAAAATGTTAGGTCAGTGGTTAATTTGGTTTGAAGCCTGTCGACTACACGAGGGTTATTAAGATTGCACATCACCTTTTCACCAGACAAGAATACTTTAATTTCTAAAATGGAAATTAAATTAAATTCTCAGCATATATATATATATATATATATATATATATATATATATATATATATATATATATATATATATATATATATATATATATATATATATATATATATCGTGCCGAATAGGTAAAGCTGGTCAATTAGCAAGAACTCATTTAAAACTTAAAATTAAGTCCTTTCTAAAATTTTCTCTTATACGTTTAAAGATATTTTTTTTCATTT
Source organism: Cherax quadricarinatus (assembly GCF_038502225.1). NCBI lineage: Eukaryota > Metazoa > Arthropoda > Malacostraca > Decapoda > Parastacidae > Cherax > Cherax quadricarinatus. The sequence continues at coordinate 21,477,911 of NC_091344.1, forward strand.
ATGTTAATGTAAAAATTAATAATTTTGTACCAAAAGCACTTTAGAAAACTTACCTAACCTTATTATAACAAAAACCGCAGTTTAATTTAGCCTAATCCAACTATATATTTTAGATAAGTTTACAACAATTTAATAATAAACAAACACAATGAAATATATTTTTGTCGTTAGGTTTAGAATGATTTTTGCGAAATGCATACATAAATTTTCGCTTGCCTTATTCGGCAAGAAGAGCGTTGCTATTTAAGCCAAAAATCACAAGTTTTACCTATTCGGCACAACATATATCACATACTGGCCTCAGTATATATATGTACCGAGGGCAGTACGTGATGTGTATTTGTTTCACTGTGCTTACCACGGACAGTCGTTAATAGAGCAGTGCTTCACGGTTGACTGATTCACTAAAATAAAACAAGAGTGGTGCAGTGAACACACCGGCACAAACAATCACTCATCCGCAGGAATAATGTATGTCGTAGCTTGTGTAACCAAGTTGTGTGGTCGTGTGTATGCAGCGCAAGAGGGTGCGGGTGACCTTGCTCTAATGTCGCCCGGGACAAAACATTATTCCGGCTTTCCCCCTGAGCGTTCTGTATACAAAGAAGTTATTGAATAACTATAGAACATTTTTACCTTGGTGTAGGTCAGAGTGTAGTGATTCATGCCAGGATGCAGATTGTGCATACATTGATTCGGTGGGAACCAGTTGCGTGGTTGATCAAGCTAGCAGCCAGGAGACCTGATCTGGGAGCGGGTCGCGGGTGCGGTGATCCACGGAAGTGACTGCAGTTTTCGTTTTTTGTATAATCAGCATAGTAATTGCCTAGTTAATATGGACCACAGCACTTCACATGCTCACCTACGCTAGGTCAAGTTATTGTAGCAGTCACCAGAGTAAATGTCCTGACACTGGTCTTCGTTATATGATGACCTGGTTACTGGTGATAAGTAAGATACATGTGCAACAGTTAATTATATTTTTTTCCGATACGTTTAGCCTACACAGTAGGCGAAGAAACTACTGTGTAGGCGAAACGCTCGGAATAAAGTCACCTAACTGTTGCATATGTCTTATATACATGTCGGTATTGTATACCATTTTATTATTCACTCGGTCACTGGTGCTGGCACTGTAGCAGCAGTGCCTGAAGAAGCCACTGCTGGAGTGCGTTTAAGTCGAAATATACTGGTTGTATATTTCGACTCCTGGAATCCTCTTGAGCAGATCTGCTGCAGAGGCTCAGTGGCACTGCACAAGAAAGTTGACCCTCAGGCAGATATCTGTCCTGTCTCAACCCACTGTCCATCGGATGGATTTGGGGTGCACAGTAAACTAGCCACTACCGTCCACAGGATGGATAAGGGTGCACAGTAAACTAGCCAGTTCATCAGCAAAATCTAAATTTAAATCATTCCCCAAATATCTGTAGCGATGAGGATCTGTTGTAGTGGGGAAGCCCGTGCTAGAACGCAACCTGTCATCCTTCTTCAGACTCCCCTCGGGAGGTAATGGATGGGGCGTGGGAGGTATTATCTGCGGGCGTGTGCAGAGTGGGCGTGGGTGGAGGTAAGAGAGCAGCAGCTGGTGGTATGTACAACACTCATCACGTGCGTAAATCAGCTGACGACCACCTGTTGTGTGTGTGTTAGCTACTGGTTGTCAAAGGCACTTGTCGACAGACACGATCTGTATGCGTTTGCAGGGGTAGAGTCTTAGCTCCTGGCCCTTGCCTCTCAACTTGTAGCTTGCCAGATTTCATTTCCTCGTAGCCTCGTGGGCTTTATGTAACTGTTCTTGAAACTATGTTTGGAGTCTGTCTCCATCATTTCCTCGTCGAGGTCATTCCACTTGCCGACCACTCTGAGACTGAAGAAATACTTCCTGACATCCCTTTGACTCATCAGTGTCTTTAACTTTCAGCTATGCCCCCGAGTTGTACCTGTTTCCTATGTCTTAAATAACCCACCTCTGTCTATTACATAAATTCTTGAGTATTTTGTATGTTGTTATCATATCTTCTATCTTCCAGTGTCTTTAGATTCAGTTCCGATATAGTCGCTTCTCATAGCTCTTGCATCTTAGCTCAGGGACAATCCTCGTTACACTGTCTCCAGTTTCTTTACATTATTTTTCCGGTGTGGGTTCCTTACTGGTGCTGCATACTCCAGGATGGGCCTGGCATAAGTTGCAAAAAAGTGCCAGGAATAACCCTTTTTATGAGATTCCTGACGGCCGCTCTTTAGATTTACCAGACGAGCATTGGCTGCAGAGGTTATTCAGTTGATGTGAGTCTCTGGTGACATGCTTGACACCATCTGCACACCTAAGTCTGTCTCCTTTCTCTTTGAGTCACCCCTCAAGGGATGCTCCTTGAGGCTAATGACGGGCTCTTGATTTTGGGAATTGGATCTGTGCTCCAATTCCCAGAATTTAACCTGAATACCTTCCGTGATCCCTCCCCCCACAGGTGCTGTATAATCCCTACGGGTTTAGCGCTCCCCCATGAGTGTGAGCTAGGTAACATTTATGAAGAGATTCAGGGAAACCGGCAGGCCGGGCTTGAGTCCTGGAGACGAGAAGTGCAGTGCCGGCACTCTGAAAGGGGGGGGGGGTTAATGTTGCAGTTTTATAACTGTAGTGTAAGCATGCCTCTGGCAAGACGGTGTTGGAGTGAATGATGGTGAAAGTTTTTCTTTTTCAGGGCACCCTGCCTTGGTGGGAAACGACCGATGTGTTAAAAATAGTAATAATAAAAATAATACCTCTTCGAGTGAGGTCTGGAGCGTCAGTCTTCCGAGTGTGTAATCAAGTGTTCGGTTGTCTGGTTCCTGTACTTCATAACCTCGCACTCTCACCACTTTCATTTACAGCTTTTCTCTCTCTTCACCTTTTATTCTCCTCATTAGTGTGTGTGTGTGTGTGTGTGTACTCACCTAGTTGAGGTTGCGGGGGTCGAGTCCGAGCTCCTGGCCCCGCCTCTTCACTGATCGCTACTAGGTCACTCTCCCTGAGCCGTGAGCTTTATCATACCTCTGTGTGTGTGTGTGTGTGTGTGTGTGTGTGTGTGTGTGTGTGTGTGTGTGTGTGTGTGTGTGTGTGTGTGTGTGTGTGTGTGTGTGTGTGTGTGTGTGTGTGTGTGTGTGTGTGTGTGTGTGTGTGTGTGTGTGTGTGTGTGTGTCTGTGTGTGTGTGTGTGTGTGTGTGTGTGTGTGTGTGTGTGTGTGTGTGTGTGTGTGTGTGTGTGTGTGTGTGTGTGTGTGTGTACTCACTTTTTCCTATGACCTTATTGCATGTATTTGTGTAGGTATGCATATATTAATGTATGTATATAGAAGGTATATTGAGAGCAACAACATGGATGAAGGTATACAGGATCATACAGTCAGACATATGTGTGTTGTGTTAAGGATACGTTTCGCCCACCAGGGGCTTCTTCAGTCAAGTGTCTTTCACACATATGTCAGCGTTAGTCACTCGTTTCAACGTATGTAGTGAGAGTGAAAGCTAGCCTGGCTTTGTTTAGGTTATCCTAGGTAATATGCACGTATTTTACTATGTATGATAAATCACGGTACGGGTGGGGATCGAAGTCACGGCAAGTGAGTCGTAGAACTCCAGGCCAGTGTGTAAGCCCCACCCGTGCCGTGGTTTGTTTAAAATCGTGTTATTATGGTTTCGTGAGTTATTTACGGTAATTTCCTTAACTGTATTTATGTGTTCCTACACCTAAATAAACTTACCAGTGAGCCAGAGTATGAGCATTCTACAGTTTACCTGGAGTATACCTGGAGAGGGTTTCGGGAGTCAACGCCCTCGCGGCCCGGTCTGAGACCAGGCCTTATGGTGCATCAGGGTTTGATCAACCAGGCTGTTACCGCTGGCCGCACGCAAGCTAACGTACGAACCACAGCCCGGTTGGTCAGGTACTGACTTTAGATGCCTGTCCAGTGCCTTCTTGAATACAGCCAGGGGTCTGTTGGTAATCCCCCTTATGTATGGTGACATCCACTCTACAGTGGTGACACCACTCTACAGTGGTGACGTCCACTCTACAGTGGTGACACCACTCCACAGTGGTGACGTCCACTCTACAGTGGTGGCACCACTCTACAGTGGTGACGTCCACTCTGCAGTGGTGTCCACTCTAGCCACAAGTGTACCCAGATGATGGTAGTGGGCGACAGTCCTCCCAGCAACAGTTGAACCATGATAATTTTGTTTATTATTCCACCCAGAGCCCGCCCATGGCAATGAGTCACGTTTGTTTAATTACTGACAAGTTAGTCACCATTAGGGTCATGAGAGTGCCAAAAGTGTGACCGTGGAAGGTCACAAGGACGGGATTTGTCCACTTCACAAAGTTGTGTAAATTCTTAGCTGGGTTGGTCATACTCGCATTGTTATCACACTTAATTATCTAAGATTAAGATGGACCGGCGTAATGTAGTAGTAGTAGTAGTAGTAGTAACAGTTGTAACAGTAGCAGTTGTAACAGTAGTAACAGTTGTAACAGTAGCAGTAGTAACAATTGTAACAGTAGTAGTAATAGTAGTAACAGTTGTAACAGTACTAGTAGTAGTAACAGTTGTAGCAGTGGTATTAACAGTTGTAACAGTAGTAGTGGTAGTAGTAACAGTAGAAGCAGCAACAGTAACAGCAACAATAGTTGTAGCAACAGGAGTAGTAGCTGTACTAACAAGAGTAATAGCTGCAGTAGCGCTAGTTGTAATAACAGTAGTAATAACAATAGCAGCAGTAACAGTAGAACCAACAGTAATAACAGCAGCAGTAGCTGTGGCAATAGCAGTGTTAAGAACATTAACAGCAGCTGTAGCAGTAGCATCAGCAGCAGCAGCTGTAGTAACAGCACTTGTGGTGACATAAGTAACAGGAAGTAACACTAAGAAGCATTTGGGTGTGTATAGATAGGTGTATGAGGGTTTGTGTGTTAGTTACCATTTTGTCCTAGGCACATGTCGATTAGACACTAGGCCTGTTGTATATGAGTACGTGTGTGTGTGTGTGTGTGTGCGTGTGTGCGTGTGTGTGTGTGTGTGTGTGTGTGTGTGTGTGTGTGTGTGTGTGTGTGTGTGTGTGTGTGTGTGTGTGTGCGTGCGTGTGTGTGTGTGTGCGTGTGTGTGTGTGTGTGTGTGTGTGTGTGTGTGTGTGTGTGTGTGTGTGTGTGTATGTGCGTGTGTATGCGTGTGTTTGCGTGTATGTGTGTGTGTGTGTATGTGTGCGCGTGTGTGTGTGTGTGCGTGCGTGTGTGTATGCGTGTGTGTATGCGTGTGTGCGCGTGTGTATGCGTGTGTGTGCGTGTGTGCGTGTATGTGCGTGTGTGTATGCGTGTGTGCGTATGTGTGTGTGCGCGCGTGTGTGTGTGCGTGTGTATGCGTGTGTGCGCGTGTGTGCGCGCGTGTGTGTGTGTGTGTGTGTGTGTGTGGCTGTGTGTGTGTGTGTGTGTGTGTGTGTGTGTGTGTGTGTGTGTGTGTGTGTGTGTGTGTGTGTGTGTGTGTGTGGCTGGGTGGGTGTGTGTGTGTGTGGGTGTGTGTGGGAGGGGTGGGTGGCTGGGTGTGGGGGTGGGTCTGGGGTGGAAGGGTGGGCGGCGCCACTCCCCGGCTTGCAGCAGTTCCCACAACAATTCACTCCTCATTAAACTCGTTTAAACGTTATTTTGGGCTCAATTGGTCGAGTTTCCACCAACGAATATGCGCGAATTTATTATTTTTAGCGTTAGCGATGTTCCTTTTCTCCCGAGGATTTTCATCCTCGTGTTTTTACCTCTGTGTTCGGGATTCCTGTGTTTAATAACACTTCAGTTACTGATTACAAAGGAATCTAAAATGTTTTAACAGTATAATATAGTGGGGCTATATTCCTATAGTCCACCGTATATACGTAGGAGACGTAATTGTAGACATGGAAAGTATAAATATATATATATATATATATATATATATATATATATATATATATATATATATATATATATATATATATATATATATATATATATATATATATATATATATATATATATATATATATATATATATATATATATATATATATATATATATATATATATATATATGTCGTGCCGAATATGTAAAACTGGTCAATTAGCAAGAACTCATAAAAAATTAAGTCCTTTCTAAAATTTTCTCTTATACGTTTAAAGATATATTTTTTTCATTAATGTTGATGTAAAAATATACAATTTTGCACCAAACGGAACTTAGAAAACTTACCTAACCTTATTATAATAAGCGCAATTTATTTTAGCCTAACCCATCTAAATATATTTTAGTTTTGTTTACAATAATTTAATACTAAACAAACACAGTGAAATATATTTTTTTCGTTAGGTTCAAAATGATCTTGGTGAAATTATTGCGTACACAAATTTTCACTTGTCCTATATGGCAAGATGAGCGTTGCTATTTAAGCCAAGATCGCAAGTTCTGCCTATTCGGCACGACATATATATATATATATATATTGTGGAGATGTTATTTCCAAGATTAAGACTTCTCACCTTTTTCTCTTGCTTCTCCTGCTATTAGTTGGGCTGCCACTATTCCTGTTGCTGTTACTGCTGTTGTTCCCGTTGCTGTTGCTGCTGCTGTTACTACTGAGGTGGTTGAGAGAGGTGATCGTCATGTGAGGTGACTGTCTTGTGGCGTCTGTTAGATGTGTTTTGTGATTTATTATGGCGGTGGCTTGTGGATATTGACGAGGTTCATTATTGGGGTAGTGAGTGACGGTGATTGTCGTGGTTAATTGTTGTGATGGTGATTGTCGTAGTTAATTGTTGTGATGGTGATTGTCGTGGTTAATTGTTGTGATGGTGATTGTCGTGGTTAATTGTTGTGATGGTGATTGTCGTGGTTAATTGTTGTGATGGTGATTGTCGTGGTTAATTGTTGTGATGGTGATTGTCGTGGTTAATTGTTGTGATGGTGATTATCGTGGTTATTTTCAGAAAGTGTTTATTTATGCCTGGAGGCCTGGTCTGGGACCGGGTCGTGGGGGCAGTGACCCCCGGAAACATCGTTTTGGTATCCTTCACTTCGACCTCAAACACAATTTTAAACTGACAATTATTTTATATGTTAAATTATATAGAGTTTAAGCCTGGATAACCCAGTGAAGTCAAGCAGTGTGACTTATTCCCATTGTGGTGATGGCCGTGGTTGATGGCAGTAATGGTAATAGTGGTGGTTGTCGTAGTTGATTGTTATAATAGTAATAGTGGTGGGTTGTTGTTGATTGTGGTAATGGAGATTGTGGTGGCGATTGTGGAGGGTTGGGGTGAAGTCGTGAGGCACAGATCAGGGAGCCCAGTTAGACTGGTGTTGGTCACGATGGTGTCCTGCCCTGCCCTGCCCTGCCCTGCCCCTCTTTCCCCAGTCTTGACGCCTTGCCCCTTCTCCCTGTTCTACCCTGCACCTTGTTCAACAAACAAGGCAGAAAAGTTATGTCGGGGGTTGGCTGTTGTGAGAGACGGTATCACCCAGTCAATAGTAACACCAGCTGTGTGTGTTAGGTAAAAGGTCACAAGTGTAACCAATGTGACCTTTTATTGTGGCAACGTTTCGCTCTCCAGGAGCTTTATCAAGCCGGCTTGACAAAGCTCCTGGAGTTGTAAGGTAAGACACATATGCAACAGTTAGGTATCTTTATTTAGAAACGTTTCGCCTACACAGTAGGCTTCTTCAGTCGAGTACAGAGAGGTTGATAGAAGCAGAAGATACTTGAAGACGATGTAATCAGTCCATCACCCTTAAAGTTTTGAGGTGGTCAGTCCCTCAGTCTGGAGAAGAGCATTGTTCCGTTGTCTGAAACAATATGAAGTTGAAGTGACAGAATGGGGCCTTTATATAGTGCCAGGAGGTGAGACGTAGGTTGCTTTGGGAGGGCAGGTCCTTCTTAAACCCAGCCGTTCTCACTAGTAGAGGTTGTCGAAGTGGTCTGTACCAAGATACCCTTGTGTTGCAGTGTTGTACTTGTGTCTTAGCATATTGTCGATAGTTCTACCAATATTATTACATTATTACAGGCCTGGTCACAGACTGGGCCGCGTGGGCGTTGACCCCCGAAATCCTCTCCAGGTATACACCAGCTCTGCCTGGAGGAAATCTTCACAACAGTCGTAGCTACTAGGCACAGCTGAGTACCTGAGTGTGACCTCGCCTTCCAGCTTAGGCTAACAGATTGCCGTATGTATCCCGTATGATGGAATATGTCAGGCCATGACAGCCTGGTTGATCAGGCTCTGATCCACCGGGAGACCTGCTCAAGGACTTGGCCGTGGTTTCGTTGACCCACGGAACAATGTAATTTATTTCTCCCAATGTTAATTTTTGTAATTTTAAGCGAACGAATTCCTCTATATATAGTTTAGGTTACGCTACGTTAGGTTACTATAACTCCATTTAACTAGATTTAACATCACAACATATCAAACCATACCACGGGTGGGGTTTGAACCCGCCATCAGAGAGTCACAGAACTCCAGATCGTCGCGTTAGCCACTGATCGCGGGTTCAAACCCCACCCGTGGTGTGGTTTATTTGCAATCGTGTTATTACGATTTCGTGGATCACAACATATGTTAACATCAATGAATGCAGTGATGTATTAAGGTGAAAACATGGTTTTGGAAGTCTCTAATAGATCACTGACCCATCCAACAACACTGACCCACCCAACAACACTGACCCACCCAACAACACTGACCCACCCAACAACACTGACCCACCCAACAACACTGACCCACCCAACAACATTGACCTACCCAACAACACTGACCCACCCAACAACATTGACTCACCCAACAACATTGACCTACCCAACAACATTGACCTACCCAACAACATTGACCTACCCAACAACATTGACCTACCCAACAACACTGACCCACCCAACAACATTGACCTACCCAACAACACTGACCCACCCAACAACATTGACTCACCCAACAACACTGACCCACCCAACAACATTGACCTACCCAACAACATTGACCTACCCAACAACATTGACCTACCCAACAACATTGACCTACCCAACAACATTGACCTACCCAACAACACTGACCCACCCAACAACATTGACCTACCCAACAACACTGACCCACCCAACAACATTGACCCACCCAACAACATTGACTCACCCAACAACATTGACCTACCCAACAACATTGACCCACCCAACAACATTGACCTACCCAACAACATTGACCCACCCAACAACATTGACCTACCCAACAACATTGACCCACCCAACAACATTGACCTACCCAACAACATTGACCTACCCAACAACATTGACCCACCCAACAACATTGACCTACCCAACAACACTGACCCACCCAACAACATTGACCTACCCAACAACACTGACCCACCCAACAACATTGACCTACCCAACAACATTGACCCACCCAACAACATTGACCTACCCAACAACATTGACCCACCCAACAACATTGACCTACCCAACAACATTGACCTACCCAACAACATTGACCTACCCAACAACATTGACCTACCCAACAACATTGACCTACCCAACAACATTGACCTACCCAACAACATTGACCTACCCAACAACACTGACCCACCCAACAACATTGACCTACCCAACAACACTTAACGAAGCCTCGCGGTAGAATATTGACGTTTATATTTTAGCGTAACAGTCGCTTTATCGGACCGCGAGAGTAGGAAAACAAGTAAAAAGTCACAGGTAAGTCATGAGTCACAGGTAAGTCATATATGGAGGTTACCTGGAGGTTATTCCGTGGATCAACGCCCCCGCGGCCCGGTCCACGACCAGGCCTCCCGATGGATCAGGGCCTGATCAACTAGGCTGTTACTGCTGGCCGCACGCAGTCCAACGTACGAGCCACAGCCCGGCTGATCCGGCACCGACTTTAGGTATCTGTCCAGCTCTCTCTTGAAGGCAGCCAGGGGTTTATTGGCAATTCCCCTAATGCTTGATGGGAGGCTGTTGAACAGTTTTGGGCCCCGGACACTTATGGTGTTTTCTCTTAGTGTACCAATGGCGTCACAGGTAAGTCATGAGTCACAGGTAGGTCATTGGTCACAGGTAGGTCATGGGTCACAGGTAGGTCATGAGTCACAGGTAGGTTATGCGTCACAGGTAGGTCATGGGTCACAGGTAAGCCATGGGTCACAGGTAGGTCATGGGTCACAGGTAAGCCATGGGTCACAGGTAAGCCATGGGTCACAGGTAGGTCGTGGGTCAGTCTTGACCAGGACGAGCGGCACGTCTGGGGGATATATCTAAAGCATGATATGGACCCCTAGGGGTTTAGCACTTCCTTGTGAATAAAATAATAATGAGAGTGAACACAAGTTTTTTTAATATAACGAAATAAAGACGTGTTTAGAAGCTGTTTTAAAAGAGCTTCATAATAATAATAATAATAATAATAATAATAATAATAATAATAATAATAATAATAATAATAATAATAATAATAATAATAACTATTTTTAGAAGTACAAGATACAACTTATACAGACCATAGCTGACATCATGATATATAATATATATAAAGCCCCTTGTTATGTAGAGCATTTCAGTCAAATTGGGTTAAATATGTCCCCAGGATGCGACCCACACCATTCGGCTGACACCCCGCTGCAAGCGATGACCTGGGGAAGAGTGCACAGGTAATCAGGTAAGCGCCGTGGCTGTCTTAAACACACGCTGAGGTAGTAACGCTGACGCTGGTATTTATTAATAACATTGAAAAGAAGAAGAGATCACTTGCGAGATACGTCTTAGAGATGTTGAGAATTTTCACTTGGAAGACAAGATGGTTTTAGTTCGTCTTTGTCCACTTGTTAAGTGTTGACGAGGTTAGTAATGTGAGAGTTTGTGGGTAGTAGTAGTGGTGGTGGTGTTGTGGTGATGGTGTGTTGTGTTGGTGGTGTTGTTGTGGTGGTGTGTTGTGGTGATGATGTGTTGTGGTGGTGGTGGTATTGTTGTGGTTGTGGTGATGTGTGGTGGGGTGGTGTTGTTATGGTGGTGTTGTTGTGGTGGTGTGCGGTGGTGGTGTTGTTGTGGTGGTGTTGTGGTGTTGTGTTGTGGTGGTGTTGTGGTGGTGATGGTGGTGTCACCTACTATCTCACTAAGGTGTGTCATACTTCTGCTCCTCAGTCTTTTGCATCCCTTGCTTCGTATCATTCTCATTTTTATCTCCTCTATCTCTTCTCCTTCCTCCTCTCCTCCTGGGTGTTACATGGTTGCGACTACCTTGTGTTCCACTAGTGTTGTCCCTCACAACAAAGTGGAACACACACCTGCCACACTTCACCTTGTAAAAATGATGTCAAGAAAATTACACCTGAAATTCTTCACCCTATCTTTCTATGTCCTTCATTTCTTACCATTCCTTCTCCCTCTTCCCCATACCTCCTCCCTTTGACGCAGTTCTTGTTCTTTCCTGCCTGTCACTTCTCCTTCCCTCTTTCCACAATTTCCTGTCCCTCCATCACTTTCCATTCCCCTCCACCCCCTTCCTCCCACATCCCTCTCTCCTCCCCTCACACATCTTCCATTGTGTGTCATCAGCATCATCACGTCCTCTCCTCTCACTTTCTCTCCATCTCACCCCTTTCCCCCCATCCCTTTCATCATCCCCACCCCACTCCCATTTTTCACCCACTCAGTTTCTCTCTCGCTCAACGAAGGCAGTAAGGTGAGGTGGGTTAACACTATTCTAACGATGAAACCAGGGAGCATCACAACGAACAGAAGTTAATGCGGGGGTAGGGAAGTTGCAGATGCTGGCTGGCACTAACAGCCTGGCTGACAAGGCCTGCTCTGGGACCAGGCCGCGGGGGCGGTGGCTGTAGAAAGGTAAACGTCAGTGTGGACAAGTGTGAGGTTCTGATTCTGGAGGATAGCAAACCTCAGCAGTTACACGGTAGATAATGTTGAACTCGATCACATCAGGTACGAGACAGACTTGCAAGCTTCGTTTAGCACAACTCTAATGTCAAGACAACAGTACATATCTTGTGGAGAAATTTATCTCCATCAAGGGGCGATAAGGGGGCTAAGCCCCCCTCTCGACATTCCCACACTGGCGGTGCAAGTGTGGACCAAGGGGGTCATGAACCCTCCCTCTTTCCATTAACTGTTAATCTCTTCACAAAAGGAATAACGTATGTAGTCGCAATAAAGGTGTTACATTTATTTACTTATAATATATATGAGAGGTATATACCCCCAGGGTTATTACAGTAATGTCTCTGATTAATTACTTAGCAGCTGGTATATGGCTGTTTTGTAATATGGAGACTAGAGTGTCTCCGCATGTTCTAAATGAAACCTTATTAGTATAGAGATGTGTTATAACTTTTGGACCTGTGTTCATTATGGTGCCTCTGCCACAGCGTTAACAGGTATACTTGTATATCATCCTCAACCTCCCTGATATGCTCGGAATATATTTGTTTGACTAGATTTGTGTAGCTAACGAAGTTATGGCGCTGCTTACGTTCTTATCTAGGATGTTACCTGTAGGTTACCCTTAGACGAGCCTGGCCCATGGCCGGGCTCCGGGAGTAGAACGATTCTCGAAACTCATCAAAGGTATATCATAGGTAAAGGTTTTTTAAAGGCTTCCCTGGGTCACTGCCTCCGCGGTCAGGTCCTGGACTAGGCCTCCTGGTTTGCTGGTCTCATCGAGTAGACTGTTGGTGACCACTGCTGAAGTCCGTGTGCACCACAGCCAGACTGATCAGGAATTGACTCAAGGAACTTCTCGAGTTCCCTCTTGAAGACAGCTGTTGGTAATTCATGAATAAGGAGAATTACCAACAAACACCTAATTCTAATAATATCCTCCATTAACTTACAACACTCTCCTTTTCACTGCTAACTTATTAAGATTAAACACCACCACCACCACCACCACCAGCAACAACAGCAACAATTTCCTTGTTGTCCTGCAGAGGGAACTTGGCAGATTCTTCAAAACATTTACTGATGAGGCGGGTTGTGGTGCATAAGTTGGACTGCAGGTGGCGGGGACACCAACATCTTTATTGATCAGGCCAACAACCAGGAGGCCTCGTCTGGGACCTGACCCCACGGGCGGTGACCTCCGGAAGCGACTCCAGGTAAACTATCTTGGCCACACCGTTCTTGTCATGCTGCTCAGCTGAGAGATGCTTTAAGACATCCCAAGTGTGGTGTCCCTATGAGTTTGTGTGTGTCCCAGGCGTGGGTGTCCTTCCCTTTGAGGATGTCCCTCGTGTGGGTGGACACCTCAGGGAAGGTGCCTCATATGGGTGTCTTTTAGGGACGTCATTCAGGGCCCTAAAGTCCTTTAAGGATGGAGCGTAACATTTCATTTTTATGTTTTCCAAATATTTGTCTTCTTTTGTGATGGCTGACAGATGAGAGAAGCCCAGATGCTGCGGCTCTCAGTCACGCTGTCATCTCGCTCTCTCAGCCAACTGAGACTCTCAGCCAAACGAGAATCTCACTCTCTGAGCGAGACCAACATCTCGCTCTCAGCGAGATAATGGTCTAGCTTGATTGCAGATTTCTCGACTATAACGAAAAGCAATGAAACTATTGCTTGTGAACTTTGATACTGCGGGTGTCCTGCTTGTACTCGCGGGGTCCTTGCACTCGGCAGGACCTGAGTACGTGCAGTTTAGAACGTGTGTCATGGGGGGTTGGGGCTCACCAGGCAGCTTGTGCCGCCCGCACCTCGCCCATGTGGGCGTGGTAAATTCGACACCCATCACGTGACCCGCCCACATCTCCGTGGACTAGCATATTCGCAAGATGGCGCGCGGCCGGCCCAATAAAACAAGGTTTGTTTAGGATATAAAGACCGTCTAAAGTAACCTTTAAATCTCACGTTTAAAGTTGGTTATATTAATTACAACGCTATTTTTTTTATCTTTGGTTTGTGGGAGAGATAATTAAAGTAAACTAAGGTATTATGGACCTTGTTTGTTAACTGTAACGAAAAATAATAAGTTCTCTCTCAATGCAAATAAGTCATTTTGACTTTTTTTGCGTTATCGTAGGTAGTTTACACTTATGTTAAATTATGCAATAAGATCACAACAAAGAGGCGATATCACAGTATGATAAACCACCATTGTGAAAAAAATGAACTTCAGATCACTTTCGTGATTTCTCACATTATCAAGGACGTCAACTCCTTTATAATGTGAGAAATTATGAAAACGCTTGGAAATTCATTATTTTTTCAGGGTGGTCGTTTTGCATGTTAAACTGTGTATGATAATTGTACTTATATGTACCTATACCTAAATAAATTTATTACAGACGTGAAGTTAGAGGTACGTGATATGTCAATAAAGGTCATGTCAGTAGGTTTCTGAAAAAATAATGTAACAAGTCTCGACAATAATTCACTTTATTGGGTTATGGTAGGTAGTTAACGCTAATGCTGCTGTGGAAGATAATTGTAAAACTCTAATGTTGGGTAAGAAACCTGACTAACCTTATTTAAATATTAGATTTATGAAGTCAGAAGCCAGACACTGGTTGAGACAGAACAAGTTAGCAGGCAGCATGCAGGATGCAATGTGTCAGGCATTAGTATAAGCAGGTGGTGCCTCATGGGAGCCAATAGGCTCTCTACAATAGGTTTATGTTTAAAATATATTAGACTGGTTGAGGGTGGTGAGGTAACCCTTTACGACCATACCGCCCCTTTGTCCAGCTTTAGTTTTTTCCTTCTTGCTCTTCTTCCTCTTTTAAGAATTGCCTGGGTAGAACGTTTTGTTGCGCTGTGGTTCGGAAGACAACAGTGATGAGACGTGAGCCGCTAACACAGGCACCTCCTACTGTAGGAGGCCACTGCTTTCCCCTCCCTACTGTGACCCCGCCCATCTCTACGGGTGGCCAGTGGGTGTATAGGCCGCCCACAAGCCCTTTCCTCCAGGGTGTGGGCGTGGGTGGGTGGTGGGCGTGGAGGTCATGCGACAGATGTAAACAAATAGGAAGATAGCGGTGGCCGGCATCTTGTCTTGTACGATGTTTTGGGAAGACGCGGCACAAGCCGTTCCCACGACCGCCTTCCCCGGCCACAGTCGCCCACCACCCCCGGCTGCCACTTCTCTCCTCTGTAAACCCGCATTTCTCCAACACTTTCCACATAATTCTACTTGGGGGGCCTCAGACTCCATCGTTGCTAGCCCGTGGTGTGTTGCAAAGTGTTGCAGCGTCAATATTTGCTGGGTATAAAGGGCGATGGGATGGCAGTCGTGGTGGGCAGATGTTAAACTATGTGTGCTAATGTGGGTAGCCACCTTCTGTGTGGCGGCCGGCCGGCCGGCCAGCCGGGTGGGTATGTGTGCATGCGGGTGTGTACGTGCGGGTTGATCTACATGTGAGTATGAATACACATGTGAGCAATTATTTCTGTTTTCCCTGTGCTTTCTCCGCGCGTACACACACTACCGGTTGTAAACACAACCGGTAGTTGTGTTTACATAATCAGGGTGAGGTGTTGAGGGATAATTTATTAGAGACATAGGCATGTTCTTGACGTACAGTCGTAAGTTTGTGCCGGATCAGCCGGGCTGTGGTTTGTACGTTGGATTGCGTGTGGCCAGCAGTAACAGCCTCGTTGATCAGGCCCTGATCCATCGGGAAGCCTGGTCGTGGACCTGACCGCGGGGGCGTTGATCCCCGGAATACCCTCCAGGTAGACATGTGCACGTGTTCATTGCAAGTGTGTGCACGTCGTTATGTTAGCGCGTGCTTTAAGGAACGTGTGTACATGTTTGAGCACATATGTGCGTTGTTTGTGTGAGCGTGTGTTCATACGTTTTGAGCATGTGTATGCCTGTTTTTTTGTGAGGGTGCGCAGTTACAGATTTTGAGCTTGGGCCCTTGAGCTCCAGCTCTGGGACCCCTCCTCTTTCAGGTAATCGGCGCTGGGAGGAATGTCACAGGGTATCCCTCACAGAGAAGGTATTGTTACGACTTTGATGTAACTTATAAAAAGGTCCTGGCTCCTAAATGGCTGCTCAGTCTGCTGTCTAGGGGCATTTAAACTGCACTGAAAAACACAGCAACTCTAGGGCCAGCATGTACTCATACAAGTTATGAAGAATGAGTACAAATAATTAACGCTGTAGAAGGAAGGATACTAAAACTCGTCTATACAAAAAAATATATATAATAATAGTAACTTATATACAACTTACAATATACTCCATAAAACCACCACACTCCAGTTTATATTACCTCACTGCTACAAATGAGTTAAAATATATAAACTGGGAGGCTTTATGACCCCACTTCCTTCCTGCCGGCTACATAGCCTACAGTTAGAACAACAAATGCTCTCCAAAACACAGGACCTTGCACACACTAGGACTTTACAAATAAATGAGCGCACCAAAACAAACAAAATAGTATACACTAAAAAAAATAAACCTACCCAACACCACATACTCACACCGCTACATCTTACTTCCTCCGCTGTGCGTAACCTACTGTCTAAATACACCTCATCTGCTCCTGTCCTGGCCACTGTGCCTGACGCACAGGAATAAAACGCGTCCGCTTTCAGTATACTACACAGAAAATGACATTGTATATGAAGCATTATTTTATATAAACTTTTAATACAGTCCTCCGTAATGGGTATATACTGAGATATTCCTCACAGCGTGAATTAACTTCTCTTGTATCACTCTGGTGCATTGTAATGCCTTACATACACCTGTGAGTAGCTTGGAGATTGATGCTCCTTCAGCCTGCTTAAGACCAGGATTATCAGGTGACCACACCTGCTGATCCACCATAACCTGGCTGATCCACCACATCCTACATGTACTTATCCAAATTTTCCTCTGAAGACTACTGCATTTGTTCTGGAAATACTTTTTCTAAAGGAAATAATTCGCCTGACACGAGTCTTAATCATACCATGTTACATAGTACCAGGGATCATCGCTCCCGTGAACTGATCCAGGATTACGCCTCTTAATTGCTAAATAAGTGATCTGGTATATTTCTTCTTATATATGAGGCCTGGTCGTTGACCGGGCCGCGGGGGCGTTGATCCTCGGAATACCCTCCAGGTAGATCATGAAATAACAAAAATTATGACAGAAAAACAATAACCAGAGCATGCTAATTCTTACATCATAAGAGAAAGATAAAGCGAGGGGTCGCAACTGACTTCTTTTTTGTGAAAATATATCATGTGTACAGCCCCGAGTTTAAAAATATTATGACAACAAACATTTCTTCCATACTACAGTTGCCTGGTCACAGACCTGGCCGCGGAGGCGTTGACCCCCGGAAATTTCTCCAGGTAAATTCCAGGTAAACTCTTCGTCTGATGCGGTTGACAGAGGGCCCAGACAATTTTTAACTACTCTCTTATTTGTGTATTGTTCAAGTCACCGTATTTTTTTTCTTTTTATAATTTATTCTCGAAGACGATGGCTCGGATAAGCGCCTCATCTTTCCAACAGGAAACACTGCAAATCCACTCACTCAAGAGAGGTGGTACTTATCAGTCGTCACATCGGAAAACTGTTCCTGATATTGCCAGACGTAGACACGCAGAAGCAAATAGCAGCATTACTGGTGTCTACACCGTTCCTTGTGGAAGCTGTGGTAAACAATGCATAGGAGAAACACCACTGAGCTTACACAGTAGAGTTTGGTAACACCAGTACACTTGAATTCAACACAGGCATTGCATGTGCTTCATATATGAAGGTTATACAGTACCGGCAATACCGAGGAGGCATGCATGCATGCATCAGTGCATGCCTCATTTATCGGGACACACCTTACAGCGTGGACAGACACCGTTGTTACCACAGACTCTACTCAGCAGTAAAGTGCTTTCATCCTAGCAGAACCCTTGGTACTCGTCTTTCATGGAAAACACCAGGCTCGTAATCCAACAACAGACACAAACTTAAATAATGGAGCAGTAGGCTGACTGTTGTCCTCCACCACCTCATCACCAGTACCCTGAGCGAAACGTAATCAAAATAAAAGTTTATTCTGCATGTTGTGTTATTATACCTAGGAATAAAAACCTCTTGAGAAACACACAGGAAGATAAAAAAAAATGTATAATGAATGCAATTAAAATTTAGTAAGATTTTCCACTGTCATTTTAGGCGCTTGTGAGAAAGATGGGAGATCATTAGTTTTGTCATAATACAAAACACTGAGTAAGCTTCTGTCTCACACTGGTATGACGAGGGTTGTGTACGGTGGTGACCGGGTCAGTGGTGCTGTTTAACCCTTTATATAAGAGATCAAGGCAGCAGCAGCTGATGAAAACTGTTTCCTAGAATCGCTGTGGCTTTGCTTGCGTGTGTGTGTGTGCTTGTGTTTTGTGTATGCGTGTGTGTGCATGGGCGCGCCCACGCTCGTACACGCAATACCAGACAAGCTACTCACCTTATTATAAATTGTGACCAAAGATTCAGACCACGTCAAGCTCTTGAATAAAAGCAACACAAACTCCTCCATTAACGTTTTAAGAATCGTGTAACGCATCCTTTGTCAACTGCCACATTGACTATGCAGCCCCTGGCCTGGTATCATGCACTGCTAAACTTTAAAAGCAGAATAAATATCAGTCATAGGTAACGTTTTGGGATGCTCAGGCGCTGCACGTATACAAGTTAGCAAAACCAAAAAAAAAAAACTGTCTGTAGACTGACTTACCACAATGGTTTACAATTTTCCGGGAGCTGACATCTCAAGCCTTCGTAAAAAATAATGTAATGAAAATTAAAATTATGAAGTGTTACATGACAACTCCAACAATCATTCAAGACTTTTAGGCGACAGCAAGAGTGAGACTTAAGTGGACGAGTGTTGTTACTAGACATTATAGAGTACTTTGTATCTATTACAATCATATTTCTAGACTTTGTACACTAATGTGTTACCTTAGAACACTGTGGGACTGGCTTTAACTGTGATGACATTGAGGTGGTATTGCTTCCACCATGACCCTCGATCTTCGTTGTGACATTGACCTTCAGCTTAATTCGATATTTGAAGTGACCTTGATTTTCAGCATGATGCAGACCTTCGTACGAAATTGTGGCCTAGACCTGGCTCATGGCTACACTTGACCTGGCTCATGGCTACACTTGACCTGGCTCATGGCTACACTTGACCTGGCTCATGGCTACACTTGACCTGGCTCATGGCTACACTTGACCTGGCTCATGGCTACACTTGACCTGGCTCATGGCTACACTTGACCTGGCTCATGGCTACATCGAGGGTTTAGAGCAAGAAGATTATGCTACAAGAGGCTTTGGAAAAATACCCAATTTGCGAAGGCATTTGACAAAATGGAGTAATAGCACATAAAATACGGTCGGTAGGCACCAGAGGAAAAGCTGGCAAACGAATTTACAATTTTCTAAGGAATAGAACGCAACAGTAGTAATAAACAATGTAAAATCTAGACGTAGGAATGTAAAAAGCTCGGAGCTGTCTTGGCATTACTTCTCTTTGTCTCCCCCCCCCCTCCCAGGTAAGAAAAATAAAATGCACATCACAGCTTTGTATCGTCCTTTCCGGATGATAAAAAAAAATTAGCATGGAAATCACCTCATTAGAGCACATCGAAAAATTGCAAGACGATTTAAAGTCTTCCAGTGGACGGTGGAAAATAACACAATTTTTCAGAGGGAGCAGCTTCCACTTACTCAGATATGGGAATAATGACGAACTCCAGAAGGAAACGTTATACAAAATACAAGAGAGTTATCCATAGAACAAGAAGACCGTGTACAAGACCTGAGTATAATAGTGTCAGCTGATCTCCCACTATTATAAGAGACCAGTGATTTTTTTCAATCCAGTACAGTGAACAGACATTGAAGATAGTGGAAGACACAGAGACGTAATTTGAGGTGATTAGTGACTCAGACTCGATGGAGTGTTCAGTCCATTAGCCTTGATTAGCCTCCATGGTCTGGAGCGATGTCGTTCCAGACTATGGAGCTGAACTCTTTTTCAGGCTGAGGGACTGACCACCTCAAATACTTTTTCTCCAAGGTCTGATTACATCATCTTTATTTCATTACTGCTGCTCCCTTTGTATTTGACCGAAGAATCATACTGTGTAGGCGAAATGTTTCATCAATAAAGATACCCAGCTGTTGCACGTGTGTCTTAATCTTCAACTCACAGGACGTGGGTTAGATCCCGGGTGAGGCGAGACGTCTAGGCGAGTCTCCTAGCAGCTGCTGCTACTGTTGGCCTAGCAATAAATACATACCTAGGAGTTAGTCAACTGTATCCTTGATGAGTTCCGAGGGGTTATGTACTCCCTGGACCCGGGGGGAGGGAGGTCTGGTGTGATGCTGGTAGAGCGTTATTGATCAAAACAATTAGAAAAAATAATAATAAATTATATTAGGCGCTAAACTATGTGGGTCATTCAACGCAAGAGACGTAGTGGAGGCTTGATCCTCCGTCTGCCGAACGCGAGACATACGCGCTTCCTATCTGTACTCTCCTATGAATAAAACAATTAGAGCTGACAACTACCTGATAATTCCACGAGTTAAATAACTCCAACGGCTTTAGCGCTTCCCCCACCCCTGAGTATAATTTTTTTTTGTGGGGAAGAGGGGTTATAAAAAAAAAAAAAAAAAAAAGCTTGCATCGGCCGGGAATCGAACCCGGGCCTCCCGCGTGGCAGGCGAGAATTCTACCACTGAACCACCGATGCTCGTTCTGAGTAAAGTTATTTCAATTCTATTTCAAGACGACATACCAAGCCTGGTCTTAAGCGTTCTTTTATTTATATTTCAAGATTTGATATCCATGTTAAGTTTATTTAGGTACAGGTACACAAATATAATTATCATACACAGTATGATAGGTCTATAAGTCTTATTTCACCCATATTTTCAAGACTTGATTCAGGTTGGATTTCAGTTAAATTTTTATCCCGATTGAGATATGACAACATTAACTTACCTCTAAGGATTAGGTATTTTATGTCTTTTGCAAAGTTTACAATGTGTAATTACAATTTTGATTTGCCAAGTACAAAGAAAGCCACTATGGAAGCCAATGGAAATCAAAGGACCCCAATGGAAATAAGTCACTCTATCTGACTTTTTGGGGTTATCCCAGGTTCTCTACACATATGTTGCTATGTATGATAAGCTATGTAACTATATTTGTGTATACCTGAATAAACTTATTTGTTTCTTGCAGCCTTAAAATTAACGTATAACCATTGAATGGTTAACTAATTTGGTTTACAAGAATACTCATGTTTGCAGTGCTTGGTATATCTCTTAACTTATTACCAATATGATCCATATCCTGTGTCAATATAGAGTAAACTAATATTAATCTGCCCGAAATGCCTAGGCATACTAGTGACCTTCTTTGTAATATGTAATAGTGTCTTATAATACGTACCCCCCCCCATTGTAATATTAACAGAGAAATAAAGAATTTTCTTTTTTTTTTTTTTAATTTTAAACATATGTGTACTTACTATTGTAAACTGATCCCAATGGAAATAAGTCACTCTGACTTTTTTGGGTTATCCCAGGTTCTCTACACATATGCTGCTATGTATGATAATTCTATGTAACTGTATTTGTGTATACCTGAATAAACTTACTTACTTATATCTAATGGCCTTTTAAATAACTCAGTTTACTTTATCCCTCCTGCACCTCCTTTTACTGTAACTCATTCTTACAAGTTGAGTTACTTAGCTGACTTAATTTTTAGGGTTGTAATCATGACTTATTTCCGCTGTGACTTACTGCTTGGCTTTAAATAAGATATTACAAGGACTCCAATGGAAATAAGTCACTGACTTTTTGGGGGGTTATCCTAGGTAATTTACACATATGTTACTGTGTATGATCATTTTACCTGTGTGTACCTGTACTTAAATAACTTACTATTACCATTTCCGTTAGATTCCTTGTGTTACATAATTATATCGTTACATAAATGTACCAGTTACATGAATATATTAGTTACATTGTTACGTTTCTCCTCATCTTCGGCTATTGAAAATTTCAGGTGTCATTACCTTCGGAAAATGTTATTAATTTCTGCAAATTCTGAACATATATGTTTATAAAATAGCGTAGATCTTAGTTGTAATATGGCTATTATATAGTCTGCTAATTTCTAAGACAGTGCAAAAGTGATTGTATTCTTAGACGTCTAGGTATATGTTATGGTATCTTGATAAGTTACTTGGTCTAACAATTTTTGGGTTATCCTTGATAATTTACAAATATGTTTGTATATAAGACAAATGTAATCACGCAAAACTTGTGGTAATTGTACTTAAGTGAACTTTAAATTGATTTTGAGTTATCATGGGTCAGGTGTACTTATGTGTGCTTTTAATGTGCCCATAACGTTTGTGTCCTCAACACCATTGTAAATTAAACATATGTTTTGTACATAAAACAAAAATAAAACTTGAAAACATATCTCCCCGGCGGGGAATCGAACCCCGGTCTCCCGCGTGACAGGCGGGGATACTCACCACTATACTACCGAGGACTGCGTGAGTTACACTTGTAAGAAACTCTTTCAAATAAAGATTGGTTCTTCATGCAAGAAATGTGATGTAAGTAAGTAAGTAAGTTTATTCAATTATCATACGAGTACTTGTACAAGGTATACAGGCGTAGTTTGACATTAGTGTATAAAAAGCCCCTTGTAATGCAGAGCATTTTTAAATTAGGTCACTTTTATCCCCAGGATGCGACCCATATCAGTCGATTAACACCCAGGTACCTATTTTACTGTTTGGTGAACATGGACAGTAGGTGTCTTAAAGAAGTACGTTCTAATGTTTCCACCCGTACCGGGGATCTGTCATAAGTTATTCTGGTACAATTTTAGGAAAAAAAAAATGTGGATAGTTACAGTTGAACAAATTAAAATTAAGAGTCGAGGAACCTGACAAGTAGCGTTGTTGAAGCAAATACAATAAATGACTTTAAAAGCAGGTTAGGTAAATACATGAATGACTTGTGTACGACCTGCCTAGCATAGGCCTTAGGCCTACTATAGTGTACCTCTGCTCATTTGTAGTACGTATACTGGTGTGTCATTGTTCCCTAGACGTTTAAAACCATAGAGTAAGTTTATTTATGTACAGGTACACATAAGTACAATTAGCATACATAGTATAAATTACCCAGGATGACCCAAAAAAGTCTGAGTGACTTATTATCATTGAGGTCCTTGTAATATCTTATTATTTAAACCTTAAAAGATAAATAATAGAATGTTACAAGGACCCAAATGGAAATAAGTCACGTTGTAACCTGAATCACTGCACACTTACATAATACGTGTAAGAATGTAGGTTGTGTATGTGTGTAAGGGTTTTGTGGAAGGGAGGTCCAGGTCATTGCTACACAGGAAGGTCAAAGCGTGACTACAGCAGCATCTCTCACATACCTTTAATACGTAAGTGATGGCGTTACTTGAACAATGATATACAGAGTGTAGATAACGAACGCTTATTTTTTTCTCCGTGCCTGCTAAAAGTAACAAAGCAATGTTTTGCAGATTGTGAGGCAAATCGCATTATATTCCCAGAAGACTAAGTAGTAAACACAGTGTTTGAAGTGCGGTGCCAAGTGGTTGCCCTGGAGCAACACTTGATGTAAACACTTAACACACCCACCATCAACATCTCGGCTCGTAAAATGAATACAACTATTATGCCTTCACTATAATCTAAGCGAAGAACATGCATGATGCACGTTTTGTAACTTGTTTCCGCTGCTAATTTTATACTTCTGGCGGCGGCTTTATGAAGATTTATTAGAGAATGATTGTGATAAGGGAGGAGGGTGTAACCTTGGCTGGCTGGGTTAAGGGTATCATCGTCCAGAGACATGCTTGTTACTTGTGTTTGCCTCCCTTGTTGTCAACGTGGGTGGCTCCTCTCTCCACATCATTGCCTCTGGTCTCTGTCAATGAGTTGTGTTGTGGTAGGAGCTGGGTCTGATTGGTGCCTGGGGTACGGACGCAAATTCTTGGGTGACTTTGGGAAAGAGGTTGGACAAATTACATGGCTGGTTTTGATAAGGATCTGCCTTGTATGGGCCAGTAGGCCTGCTGCAGTGTTCCTCCATTCTTATGTTCTTTATCAGTCTGGTCTCTAGTGCCGGTCACCACGATAAGATAAGATTTTTGTTCGAGTTTTTAACCCCAGAGGGTTAGTCACCCAGGATAACCCAAGAAAGTCAATGCGTCATCGAAGACTGTCTGTCATATTTCCATTGTGGCCCTTAAATCTTGTCCCCCAGGGTGCGACCCTCACCAGCCCACTAACACCCAGGTACCTACTTGCTAGGTGAACAGAAACTCTTGAACTGATTACATCGACTCCAGGCTGAGGGACTGATTACCTCAAACTCCTTCTGATCTTCACAGTTCTTTATATAGGACTGATGAAGCCACTGTGTGGCGAAGCGTTTCCTCAATAAAGATACCAAAGTGTTGCACACATGTGTTTGATTTATCATCTGTTGTACTCCTTGATTACTTAGTTCTTTCTTTCTTTCTCTCTCTCTCTCTCTCTCTCTCTCTCTCTCTCTCTCTCTCTCTCTCTCTCTCTCTCTCTCTCTCTCTCTCTCTCTCTCTCTCTCTCTCTCTCTCTCTCTCTCCGCTGAGTTATACTTTTCGTTGTATGTGTACTAGTTATGTTTAATTTCATCTAAGTCTGTGGTTTTTATTACTATCCTGCTATTAGTGTCTAATGTTCTCTGAGGTGTTTACTAGTATTTCTGAGCTATGGTGTCTAGCAGTGCTCACTAGTGTTTGTAACTGTCTTATATGGCAGTGTTTCCTAGTTGTGGTGTCAAGTATCAGTATGTATTATGGGTCGTAGCTCTGTTGGTCTACAGGTGAATGGATGGTTCTCATTGACGCGCTAGGGTGATCATTTCACTGCTCTTCATATCATGTTTCTCTTGTGTTTACCTGATTCTTGTCATGCACTTGTTTTGATGAATGGTTAGTCTGTCAAACTATCATTGTATTGTCATTTAAGTGCATTGTTTGGTGGATTGGAGTGTTCTTGTCGTCTTGTGGTGTTCGCGTTGTCTGCTGTGTTGTGTGAGACTTGTGTCTGTACCTGGTCCCTGTGAGGGTTGTTTGGTTGTGTTGTGGTGCTCGTGTTTAAAATCATGGCTGTGTCGTGGTGGTCGTGTATGAATCATGGTTGTGTTGTGGTTGAGCTTCTCCTCTGTCACACACTCGTGTTATGTGCTCAGTTGGCTAATGGGGTTTAAATTCTTTCGACAACACGAGTCATTAAGGCTGGACATAACCTGTTTAAAACCAGACAGGAATACTTTAATACCCTGATAAAAGGATTGAAGTAAGCTCTCGGTGTATATACACTGAGACACACACACCTTTCATTGTATAGACACTGAGACACATACACCTTTCATTGTATAGACACTGAGACACATACACCTTTCATTGTATAGACACTGAGACACATACACCTTTCATTGTATAGACACTGAGACACATACACCTTTCATTGTATATACACTGAGACACATACACCTTTCATTGTATTTACACTGAGACACTTACACCTTTCATTGTATATACACTGAGACAACACATACACCTTTCATTGTATATACACTGAGACACATACACCTTTCATTGTATAGACACTGAGACACACCCTTCATTGTATATACACTGAGACACATACACCTTTCATTGTATTTACACTGAGACACTTACACCTTTCATTGTATATACACTGAGACACATACACCTTTCATTGTATATACACTGAGACACATACACCTTTCATTGTATATACACTGAGACACATACACCTTTCATTGTATATACACTGAGACACATACACCTTTCATTGTATATACACTGAGACACATACACCTTTCATTGTATATACACTGAGACACATACACCTTTCATTGTATATACACTGAGACACATACACCTTTCATTGTATATACACTGAGACACATACACCTTTCATTGTATATACACTGAGACACATACACCTTTCATTGTATATACACTGAGACACATACACCTTTCATTGTATATACACTGAGACACATACACCTTTCATTGTATATACACTGAGACACATACACCTTTCATTGTATATACACTGAGACACATACACCTTTCATTGTATATACACTGAGACACATACACTTTTCATTGTATATACACTGAGACACATACACCTTTCATTGTATATACACTGAGACACATACACCTTTCATTGTATATACACTGAGACACATACACCTTTCATTGTATATACACTGAGACACATACACCTTTCATTGTATATACACTGAGACACATACACCTTTCATTGTATATACACTGAGAGGTGTATAAACACATTGCTCCCATTTTATGTACAGTCACCCCATGAACACATTAAATGCCTTTGCGAATTATGTGTAAACTACATCGTTGTTTTGGTTTTCTTTCATCGCTTCCGTAACTCTGTCATAGTGATTAATAACTCTGACAAACATGATCTTCCTGTTGTAAATCCGTGCTGGTTTTTAAGCTAAAAAGGTTGATATTTTACACTGGTTTACGCGTTTTATAGATTTTCTAGTGTTTTAGAACATTAAATTTTACAGCTATAGTGGAGAAATATAAATAGGTGGGTGGGAATGGGTTGTTTTGACAAGGAGTTTCCTTGTATGAGCCAGTGGGCCTTCTGCAGTGTTCCTCCATTATTATGTTCTTATGAGAGACACCTCACAATGTATATTTACATAGGCAAAATAAATCTTTTTAAAACTGTAAGATTTGCTTTCGTTATTTTTTTTTATATTTAAACATAATTATTGTTAGTGGTAGTAGTAATAATAATACAATTGTAATTATTATTATTTTCATTATTATTATTATTATTATTAGTATTATTGTTATTAATTTCCTCGATCAACCCCCTCCCCACCTTTACTAGCCTCTCACTAGCGCCCTACCCCTAATCCTCTCCTCCTCCTCCTCCTCCTCCTCCTCCTCTTCCTCCTCCTCCTCTTACTCCTCCTCTTCCTCCTCCTCCTCCTCCTCTTCCTCCTCCTCCTCCTCTTCCTCCTCCTCTTCCTCCTCTTCCTCCTCCTCCTTCTCCTCCTCCTTCTCCTCCTCCTTCTCCTCCTCCTCCTCCTCCTCTTCCTCCTCTTCCTCCTCCTCCTCCTCCTCCTTCTCCTCTTCCTCCTCCTCCTCCTCCTCCACTTTCTCCTCTCACGTCTCCTTTCTTATGGTTATTTCGTGATGGCGCGGGGCGTGCCGGGAGATAGGTAAACCGGTGGCTTGGTGGGTGGGAAGACTGGTACATGGGCGGCTGGGTGGTCGGTGGGGTGGTAAGACTGATCCACGGATGTTGGTGATCCAGGTAATGAGTGACGTTGTCCCGTATACTCAGAACAGTTCCTGATCAGCCGGGTTGTGGTGCATACGTCCGACTGAGAGCGGCTGGCACTAACATTCTGATCAATCAAGCCAGCAACCAGGAAACCTCCAGGTAACACCCTGGGGGCAAAAATTGAAATATTATATCTTGCAAAAGTCGCGTTGATAACTTACGTCAGTAGCGTGTTAATTGTTTGTGGTGAAATGTACTACGTCTGTACGTTACCTGTAGTCATTTCGGGGGTTACCGCCCCCGCGACCCGGTCCCAGACCACGACTAGTTTTAACTCTTTCTTCACATAAACTAACCTACAAATTCACAGTATCATAGCTGCAACAATTCACAGTATCATAGCTGCAACAATTCACAGTATCATAGCTGCAACAATTCACAGTATCATAGCTGCAACAATTCACAGTATCATAGCTGCACCAGTTCACAGCTAGATTGTATTAATGTTGGTAGAATTACCTTTTCGATCTCAAAGGCGCTTTATCTAGCCGTTACGGCTTGATAAACTCCTGGAGAGCGAAACGTTGCCACAATAAAATGTCACATTAGTTACACTTGTACCCTTTTACCTAACAATTCACAACTAACCCACAAATTCACAATATCATAGCTGCAACAATTCACAACTACCTGCCTACCTGGACCCACAAATTCACAATACCTCTCCCATGCAGATATCACATAGATGGCGGAGCCCAGCAAATCAAATCAGAGGGGAAAAGAAATTAAACTGTACCTTTCTCATTGTTGACACTTTCACCACAGACATACATTACTCTCACACAGACCCAGGAGAGTTTCACTCCACGGTGAGTGAAGAGAGTAAGAGAGACGCAGTATCCCATGAAATGTTTTCCTTCATAGTGGGTGAGTGTCTTCTCTCGTCTGGACGTGATGTAAATGATTCAGAAAAGCGACAAAATGGAGAATGAGGGACTGATTACCTCAAACTCTTCTTCATCTTCCGCTGTTATTTTGTGTAAGGGACTGAAGAAGCCACTGATTGGTGAAGCGGTTCCTCAATAAAGATTCCCAGATGTTGTACAAATGCCTCATTCCTCAACTTGTCTGGACGTCACTCATGGAATGCACTAATGGAGACGAGCCACAACACTTGTTCTACAATACCACACTTGTACTACAGTTGTATTATGCAACAATGGTTTATTGTTGCTGCTACCACCGAGATGACGCCTATGTGCACGGAATTTGGGTTGAAATATATTGTATCTTTGGTGGTATATTGACTCACGTGATGATTGACGCTGCTCAGTAAACTCGGTACCCACACAAACCACATTACCCACACTCCACTCAACTTACCCACACCAACCCACATTTTCCTTCCCACAAAGGTGCGTCACAGCGCCAGCCTCACGCCGGAAAGGGTCATCTCTCCCATTTGCAGTTTTGAAGCAGCAGATGCATTTATTTCTCCATAACAATGATCAAGAGTGAGACAATGCTGGGAACACACCTGTCCCCCCCACCCACACACCTGCCTGTCGTCACGACACCTGCAGCAGGCTGGGAATCACTGTGTCTGCTTCACAGTGAATGAATAACAGGTGTGACGTCCCCCATTGTTTCTGACATTTTGCGTCAAACTGTATTGCATTCTTGTTTTCTGAAATTATGTAATATTTATATTTGTTGGTGGGAAGGAGTGTACCGGTGGTGTTTTTTCGTGGTCATATTTGTGTTGTGTGGTTAGTGAGTAGAAGGGTAGGGACAGACAGGTGTTGAGGGAACACAAGGGACTTACAACAACGGAAGTTTGACACTTGCTCTGTCTCTACCACACACCACCTTCCCACGCCCCTCCCAGTTCTAGTACTCACCTATATGTGGTTGAAGGGGTCGATTCGCAGTTCCTGACCCCGCCTCTTCGCTGGTCGCTACTAGGTCCACTTTCCCGGCTCCAAGAGCCTTATCACACCTGTTCTTAAAGCTATGTTTGGGTCCTGCTTCCACTACTTCACTCTCCAGACTGTTCCACTTCCTGACAACGCTAAGGCGTGTGTGTACTTACTTATTTGGGGTTGTAGGGATAGATTCACAGCATCTGGCCCCAATATGTGTACTCACCTATTTGTGGTTGCAGGGGTCGATTCATAGCTCCTGGCCCCGCCTCTTCACTGATTGCTACTAGGTCATCTCTCTCCCTGCTCCATGAGCTTTATCATACCTCGTCTTAAAACTATGTATGGTTCCCGCCTCCACTACGGCACTTTCTAGGCTCTTCCACTGCCTGACAACTCTATGACTGAAGAAATACTTCCTAACATCCCTTTGATTCATCTAAGTCTTCAACTTCCAATTGTGACCTCTTGTTTCTGTGTCCCATCTCTGGAACATCCTGTCTTTGTCCACTTTGTCTATTCCGCGCAGTATTTTGTATATCGTTATCATGTCTCCCCTGACCCTCCTGTTCTCCAGTGTCGTCAGGCCGATTTCCCTTAACCTTTCTTCGTAGGACAGTCCCCTTAGCTCTGAGACTAGTCTTGTTGCAAACCTTTGCACTTTCTCTAATTTCTTGACGTGCTTGACCCGGTGTGGATTCCAAACTGGTGCTGTGTGTGTGTGTGTGTGTGTGTGTGTGTGTGTGTGTGTGTGTGTGTGTGTGTGTGTGTGTGTGTGTGTGTGTGTGTGTGTGTGTGTGTGTGTGTGTGTGTGTGTGTGTGTGTGTGTGTGTGTATGTGTGTGTGTGTGTGTGTGCGTGTGTGTGTGTGTGTGTGTGTGTGTGTGTGTGTGTGTGTGTGTGTGTGTGTGTGTGTGTGTGTGTGTGTGTGTGTGTGTGTGTGTGTGTGTGTGTGTGTGTGTGTGTGTGTGTGTGTGTGCGTGCGTGCGTGCATGTGTAAATGCATAATTGTCTTACTTTGTAACTGCTTAAGCAGGCCACACTCTTTACCCCCCTTCCTGCCCTCCATATATTAGAGCCTCTCTAGGCTGGAATACTGCTGTACATTAAGATCTCCATTCAAGGTAGGTGAAAGTGCAGATCCAGAGAATGTACAGAGAACGTTTACTGCACGTATAAGTTCCATCAAACACCTTAACTACTGGGAACGCTTGGAAGCACTTGACTTGTACTCACTGGAGCGCTGGCGAGAGAAGATCCTGGAGGGACATGTCCCAAATCTGCACACAAAAATCACTCCCTACCAAGGCAAAAGACTTGGCAGGCGATGTAACATACCCCCAGTGAAAAGTAGGGGCGCCATTAATACACTAAGATAAAACACAATAAGTGTCCGGGGCTTAAGACTGTTCAACAGCCTCCCACCAGCAATAAGGAGAATTACCAATAGGCCCCTGGCTGCCTTCAAGAGGAAGCTGGACAGATACCTAAAGTCAGTGCCGGATCAGCCGGGCTGTGGTTCGTAAGTTGGACTACGCGGCGGCCAGTAGTAACAGCCTCGTTGATCAGACCATGATCCATCAGGAGGCCTGGTCATGGACTGGGCCGCGGGGGCGCTGATCCCGTAATACCCTCTAAGTAGACTCCAGGTAGGTAGACACCTACTAGTGTGGTATCCTCCCTTCTTAGTTCTTATGTTCCTCCATATATTAGAGTTAAACCCACCAGTGTAGCAGTGTCAGCTGCGTGAGGATATTTAGAGTCGGTAGCTACTAGGTGTTAGTCGTCAGGATAACCCAGGTGTTGGTGAGAGGCGCAGCATCAACACTACCAGTGGCCGACTAACACCCAGTCCCCTGCCCCTGGTTTCACACCTTTCTCGCAGGTAGACAGGTCATCGTGAGAGATGGTAATTCCCGAGTAATAATAACGCCAGCTCTGCTGGGAGTGATCCTGTAAAGCTGCTGTAGTTTGTGTAGCTCTAGTGGAATGACTGATGATATCCCCATCTTCGTACTGCAGCCTCCCAGCTGTCTTTGACGGTTTTTGAGAGTTTTCCTACGCTAAGGCTGTCCTTACTTGATGTACAACAGCCATCCAGTGTAATGGAATGACAGAGAACCAGCTATTTTCACTTCCCACTGTGTAACTATTATACTGAGCATTGTAGCAGCACACTCTCAATACACCCAATTTTGTTTAATAGTTAAAAAAAAAACTTTCCTTGTTCACACCAGCGGTCAAAGAGCAGCCATCAGGTGACCAGTATACTACTGGTCGCCGGTGATAATCTCTCACGTTGGTTAACACTGACCCACCACCTAGCTAGCTGGACCTCGCTCACGAGAATAAATGGTTTATAGAACGGACAAGTTGATATATAAAACCCTTGTGCAGTGGCTTCTTCAGCCTGGAGTCGATGTGTTCAGTCCATCATTCTTGACAATTCTGACAGTCTTCAAGACTACTGTGCTCTTCACCAACTCCAAGGCTGAGGGACTGACTACCTCATCTTTTGTATATAATTTTACAGCCTTCAAATTATGTCTTTATATTGCATTGATAAAGCCACTGAATGGCGAAATGTCTACAAATAAAGATACCCAAGTGTTGCACATGTGTCTAAATCTCTTCCATCATAATAACTGTAAACTCTGCTGTGGTTTACCTGAGGGGCGGGCGTTGGAGACTCCAGACAGGTAAGACAAGTGTCGGTGCTCATTAAGCCGAGCCAGCGTAGGTGTTAAGTGAGCGCAGGTGTCACACATGCGCGCTAACCTAGGAGGGTACCTTCAAGGTGACGTGCGAAGCAGCGATAGTCAGTGGTGTAACATTCATGAGGCAGGTGTTAATAACACCTGGTACTACCTGGCCTGGCTGGGGAGGTGTGGTGCTGAAGACACACACACACACACACAGTTTAAGATATTTACTGAGGAACCGTTTCGCCACAAGAGGTTTTTTTTTCAGTGCATGTCCTTCTGCTCTATTTCTATTCCCTCATCTACGTCCCTCACCTATTTTCTCATTCTTCTCTCCTTTTTTTTTCTCTCTCTTCTAAATCAACTAAGGTTTAGGTATACTGCGCAACCACTGCAGCAGTGGTAGAGCACATTGAAAGTCAACTACCACCATTCTTAACCCCCAACCACCATCACAGCCACCACCACCTACTATCCCAACAATCACCACCTACCACCCTTTCCCTCCAGCTCCCACCTGGACAGTGTTAAAGAAACGATACTGGGCTGAGTGTATGTGTTGTGTGTGTGTGTGTGTGTGTGTGTGTGTGTGTGTGTGTGTGTGTGTGTGTGTGTGTGTGTGTGTGTGTGTGTGTGTGTGTGTGTTTTACCATGCTCGCTTGGCGTAGATATACGCAAACTAATGAGGGATTACAGTTAAGTTTTCGTGGATTCCCTCTCACATATCCTCAAGGAAGATGACAAAGTTGATGAAGTAGCCAAATAAGGATTAAATACAGTGAAGGCATAGTGTGTGGACAGAGACATGGCCATACATTGAAACAGTATATCTTAGAGTTCTGAACATGTTGGTAGAATTGCCAGCGATATATTAGACAAAAGGGCACAAGGGCAGCTAATGCCACAATAAAATATATCATTAGTTGCACATGTGTCCTTTTATCTAACATATCTTAAGAGTGTCCAAACATTCACCTTTTCAGAGACACATCTCAGCAATCCTTACTGGATATGACAAAACTCTTATTAGTGATCAGATATCTGAAATTTTGAAACTATCCACATTTTGTGCCGACTAGATGAATATGACAAATGTTTTTACTAATAATAAGAGGCCATTTTTTTTAGATTGTATTACACACTGTCATGGACATGGCCGAGGGGGGCATTAACCCCCGAAACGCCCTCCAGGTCAACAGGTATTGTGTACATCAGCTATGCGAAGTAACTGTAAAACACTAAGTGGCAAATATTGCTTCCTAGCGATGTAACAATTCCCAGTGAGGTCTGATGAAGACCCATCGTAACTTATGTAATCCTGCTTTTTTTTGCGCTACCGTTCACAGGATTTTAATAGTGTGCATAATAAAGTAACCGGTCAGGCGACACCACTAAACTCCGCTAGTTCCTCGAGGCTGGAGTTCCCAGTTCTGAACCCTTATTGTTTATCTTTAACTACCTCTGCTTCTCTTTTCTTCGACTGAAGAAGCCTACCGCGAAGGCGAAACGTTTCATAATAAAGATACCTAACTGTTGCATATGTGTCTTACCCACTAACTGACTGATAAATAAGGCGCTTGTTTAACACTTGGGTTTCTTTGTTCTCCAGAATAAAGATACCCAAGTGTTGCACATGTGTCCTATTTATCACATCTAATTGTTGCACATGTGTCTTACTTATCAAGTCTCCAGCTGTTCCATCGCTGACTCAAGAAATCGTAATGCATTTGTGGTCACAGAGGTGCCTGTGCTAACTTTCCTATGGTGTAGAAATATACCTAGTTGGATGAATCTTATTGTGGCTAGCTGGTCTAGTGGCTAACGCGACGGGCTGGAGTTTTGAGACTCTATGACCGCGGGTTCAATCCCGGCCGGGGGTATGGTTTGTTCCATCGCTATCCCAATTACCGCCTCCGTTCGACCTGTACTTTAACGTTACCTGCCTCTGCCATATTTTGTAGCTCACACCGAAATGTGTGGCACGCGCTTATTAGTGGTTACCTGGAGGTTATTCCGGGGATCAACGCCCCCGCGGCCCGGTCCATGACCAGGCCTCCCGATGGATCAGGGCCTGATCAACTACGCTGTTACTGTGTGATGAATGGTTTGAAAAACCGACAAGTTGAAGATTGAGACACTTATGCAGCATATGGGAATCTTTATTGGACTGATGAAGCCACTGTGTGGCGAAACGTTTCCTGAATAAAGATTCCCATATGCTGCATAAGTGTCTCAATCTACGCTGTTACTGCTGGCCGCACGCAGTCCAACGTACGAGCCACAGCCCGGCTGATCCGGCACTGACTTTAGGTATCTGTCCAGCTCTCGCTTGAAGGCAGCCAGGGGTTTATTGGCAATTCCCCTTCTTCTTCTTCTTATGACCAGAGCTTTGGTAAGATGGGTAAGGAAGAAGGATGGGTAAGGATAGAAATATTGGAAAAGGGTGGGAGGGGGGAGAGAGGTAGGATATAAAAGGTAAGTGGCCCAACTACTTTGGTGTAATTTAAAATGTGTATGTGGAATAATAAATATTCTTGAAGGGATATAATACTAACCCATCAGTGGCAATTTCCCTGGTGGTGTAATTCCCCTGGTGGTGTAATTCCCCTGGTGGTGTAATTCCCCTGGTGGTGTAATTCCCCTGGTGGTGTAATTCCCCTGGTGGTGTAATTCCCCTGGTGGTGTAATTCCCCTGGTGGTGTAATTCCCCTGGTGGTGTAATTCCCCTGGTGGTGTAATTCCCCTGGTGGTGTAATTCCCCTGGTGGTGTAATTCCCCTGGTGGTGTAATTCCCCTGGTGGTGTAATTCCCCTGGTGGTGTAATTCCCCGTGGTGTAACTCTGAGGCTTCATATCTCCAGAAGCTGGAAAATCTTCCATTTAACCATTTAAAGGCGTCATCCATCGTTATTATCATCCCGGGGAAATATATCATGCTTATTGTTGTCCTCATTTACCAAGAAAGTGGCCGGATGGGTGAGCCAGCAGCGCTTACATCTGGCACTGGGATGCCAACATGGCATCTCAGTGTGTTGTGAGGGTGGTGCTGGACAACAGCAACTTCGATATAACGATATTAAACTGTAATTGCCTTTTCTGATATGTGAATTTACCTATGTGTTTCAGATTCCTTGTTTTCTCTTACATCGTTAGACCATAACTGACAACTAGCTGTTGTTCCCACTATGTAACTCATATAGCATAGTGTAGCAGCACACTCTGGGTATTCCCAGTATGTAACTATCATACTGTAAAGTAAAAGGACACAAGTGCAACTAATGTGACATTTTATTGTGGCAACGTTTCGCTCTCCAGGAGCTTTGTCAAGCCGTAACGGCTTGTGTCCTTTTACTTTACATATTGTCGGTAATTCTACCAACTTTATTACAGCTATCATACTGATTAGTGTAGCTGCACACTGTGAGTGTTCCCACAGTGTAACTACAGCGATGGTGTATGTAGTATATCGTTACAATTTTAATACAAGCATACAGTATGTATGGAAGTATGGGAAGAGGATGAGAGCAAGATTAAAAAAAACTGAGGGCTATTTAAGGATGGATAATATGACAAACAGGAAACTGATGCAGCATATACAGGCTTCCGAGAAGCCTGAGTCTCAAACTTTGGGAACCCTCACTGTTTGTTGCTAACGTTTTCCCAGTGGTTCTGCCACCACTGCTGAGGAAGCATTGCCTTACCTTCCTGCATGCACGGAAACTGCAAGAAAAACTCACGGAATAATGAAGAAAAAAAAACATTGTTTACAGTCAACAAGCTATACCAAAGAAATTCTTTAATACGCAAGCATCAGAATTTTCCAGGCCAGGTTACTTTTATTGAAGGTATTAATAAAGATATAGTTACTTAACACAGGCTTGAAAGTCATCGCTGTTTACATTATTATCTACGCGGGACTAACCCACGACAACCTAGGAAAGCCAAACACGGTGACTTATCTTCTGTCGAAAATTTGGCAGATACAGATCACAGAAGTTCTTCGAATTTTCAGAAAATACCCACACACACACACACACACACACACACACACACACACACACACACACACACACACACACACACACACACACACACACACACACACACACACACACACACACACACACACACACACACACACACACACACACATATATCAGGCTATGCCTTAAAACTTTACACAGAGCAAAACGTTGGCTCAATAAAAATTTGCTCTGTAACTTGTGTCTTTGTCTGTGTACTAGTCGACATTGAAGCATTTCACACAGTGTAACAAAAAATACTGAATGTCGTTGAGAAAAAGGATTTGAAAGTTAGATAAAATATAGTAGACGGATGAAAGAATGATTTCTGCAACGAGAAGGAGGACTTGCCTGGCATGGGCCAGTAGACCTACTTAAGTGTTCCTTTGTAGATGGATGGTTCAGAGAACCGACATGTTGACAAATTAGACACATGAAGCCACTGTGGGGCGAAACGTTTCCTCAATAAAGATACCCAAGAGTTGCACATGTGTCTAATTTGTCAACATGTCGGTTCTCTGAACCATCCATCTACAAACCTGTCAGACACTGCAACTTCTTGGGATCTTAATACTTAGGAATTCTTCGCTTGCCTAATTCTTGGGCACGACCTACTTCCACATTGAACAAATGTGACACCACCTATGACTGCTACACCTCTCCTGCCATACGGTTTATAAGCTGCTTCTCCGCTCATATGCCGTATTCTACTCAAGATTGATGGACTGAACACATCGACTCAAGGTTGAGGGACTGATTACCTCATTCTCCTCCTGTTCTTCAAGTTTCTCCTACGTATGGACTGATGAAGCCACTGTGGGGCGAAACGTTTCCTCAATAAAGATACCCAAGAGTTGCACATGTGTCTAATTTGTCAAGTGTTCCTTTGTTCGCATACTCTTAAAATATAAATGTAGGTGATGTCCTCTGAGAAATGATGTGGTGATACCGACAAGATGTGGAAAAAGATACTTATGTACAGTTCAGTACATTTATTAAAGGAAACGCTTCGCCACAAGTGACTTCTTCAGTCCTCGTCTATATGCAGGTGTGGGGACCCACAGCCTTGGAGAAGTAAATATATGACCCCAAGAAAAAATACTGAGATGTCTCCTTGTGGATGTTTGAATATTCTGTTGCAGTAAGCCACAACATTTCCTCATTCCCTACACTAAGCCAGCATCTCCTATCCTTTCCTGCAGCAAGTGACATCACTTACCTACTTTGTACGTTGCTCTGCGTGCGGCCAGCAGTAACAGACTGGTTGATCAGGCCCTGATCCACCGAGAGGCCTGGTCAAGGACAGGGCCGCGGGGGCTTTGACTCTCGGGAAACCCCCAGGTATACTTCAGGCAGGTAGATGCCAAGCCAGCACTAACTCCCTCTCTTTCATGCAGCGACCCACACCTCTCCATCCTCCTGTACTAAGCCAGCATAAACCCACAACACTTCTCCACCATCCTATATTAAGCCAGCACCGACCTCGTTTCATGCAGTGACCCACAGCACCTCTTCATTCTCCTATGCTAAGCCAGCACCAACCTCCTTCTTTCATGCAACGAGCCACAGCACCTCTTCATTCTCCTAAACTAAGCCAGCACCAACCCCCTCCTTTCATGCAACGAGCAATATCACACGCAAGCTGTGAGTGTGGTCAGGTGGTTGCCAGCAGCAGGCGCCATAGTAGGGCCGGGACGACACCTACCTACAGGTTGTGATCAAGGCGTCACCTCAGCTCCGTCAAGGTTACTCACCTCACTGACACCACAAACACAGTTGCGTGTTACCTTCTGGTAACAGTGCAGCTAGCGGCGCTACAGACGTGGTGTGGCACCACCAAACTTCCATTAGGAACACATGGGTGTGTCTGGTCACCTGCATTGTCTTCTAATGGAGATTTCAAGTTCCCCATACTCACCCCGAGGGGTGGACTCGGGGCACCTGCGGGGCAGATTGAAAGATTATTGTTGAAAATGGTATACAGTAACGACAGGTTGGTAAGTAAGACAGTTAGGTATCTTTATTCCGAAACGTTTCGCCTACGCACTAGGCTTCTTCAGTCGAGTACAGAAGAGTAAGCAGAAACAGTAGAGACGTGAAGACGATATAATCAGTCCATCACCCTTGAAGACATAGTTTTGGGGTGGCCAGTCCCTCAGTTGAGGGACTGACCATCTCAAAACTGAAGAGTAGTTTGAAGGGGTAGTGTTCCATACTGGGCGTGAAACCCCCGTCCCCCTCCAGCATCAGAGGCTCCCCAGCATCCAGGGTTACTCTTGTCTCGCTACTTTTTCTGGAACGTGATATTTGCCAGGGTAATTATACCTTGCTGCTGACTTCCCATTGTTGTCTTGCTCGCCTCACCTGGTGTTACACCCTAGCTGATGCCGCCTCACCTGGTGTTACACCCTAGCTGATGCCGTCTCAACTGGTGTTACACCCTAGCTGATGCCGCCTCACCTGGTGTTACACCCTAGCTGATGCCGCCTCACCTGGTGTTACACCCTAGCTGATGCCGCCTCACCTGGTGTTACACCCTAGCTGATGCCGCCTCACCTGGTGTTACACCCTAGCTGATGCCGCCTCACCTGGTGTTACACCCTAGCTGATGCCGCCTCACCTGGTGTTACACCCTAGCTGATGCCGCCTCACCTGGTGTTACACCCTAGCTGATGCCGCCTCACCTGGTGTTACGCCATAGTTAATGCCGCCTCACCTGGTGTTACACCCTAGCTGATGCCGCCTCACCTGGTGTTACGCCCTAGCTGATGCCGCCTCACCTGGTGTTACGCCATAGTTAATGCCGCCTCACCTGGTGTTACACCCTAGCTGATGCCGCCTCACCTGGTGTTACGCCATAGTTAATGCCGCCTCACCTGGTGTTACACCCTAGCTGATGCCGCCTCACCTGGTGTTACACCCTAGCTGATGCCGCCTCACCTGGTGTTACGCCATAGTTAATGCCGCCTCACCTGGTGTTACACCCTAGCTGATGCCGCCTCACCTGGTGTTACGCCATAGTTAATGCCGCCTCACCTGGTGTTACACCCTAGCTGATGCCGCCTCACCTGGTGTTACACCATAGTTGATGCCGCCTCACCTGGTGTTACACCATAGTTGATGCCGCCTCACCTGGTGTTACACCATAGTTGATGCCGCCTCATCTGGTGTTACACCCTAGCTGATGCCGCCTCACCTGGTGTTACACCCTAGCTGATGCCGCCTCACCTGGTGTTGCACCATAGTTGATGCCGCCTCACCTGGTGTTACATCCTAGCTGATGCCGCCTCGCCTGGTGTTACACCATAATTGATGCCGCCAGTTGATGTCAGTAACCTGCTTGTAGCTGGATGAAGATTGAGACACTTATGCAACATATGGGAATCTTTATTAAGGAAACGTTTCGCCACACAGTGGCTTCATCAGTCCAATACAAACCAGAAAGGTGTAAGGAGAGGAGGAGTTTGTGGCAATCGGTCCCTCAGCCTGGAATCGATGTGTTCAGTCCATCATTGTTGTAGAAAGTACAGCATATGGCCAGAGAAGTGGCTTATGTACTGTAGTCAGGTGAGTCAAACCAGGAGGCGGGATCATAGTAAAACCATCCACTAGTGTAAGTAGGTCTTCGTCCATTGGTTGTTCAAGTATTGAAGAATTCCTTGTATCAAAATTCCCTGATGCTGCAGTGTCTGACAGATGTGATAAATGGTTTTGAAACCCGACGAGATGAAGATTGAGACACTTATGCAACATATGAGAATCTTTATTAAGGAAATGTTGCAGCTTGTAGCTACAACAGCACAGCTATGTGTGCTCCTCCTGTCCCAGTGTGCTCCTCCTGTCCCAGTGTGCTCCTCCTGTCCCAGTGTGCTCCTCCTGTCCCAGTGTGCTCCTCCTGTCCCAGTGTGCTCCTCCTGTCCCAGTGTGCTCCTCCTGTCCCAGTGTGCTCCTCCTGTCCCAGTGTGCTCCTCCTGTCCCAGTGTGCTCCTCCTGTCCCAGTGTGCTCCTCTTGTCCCAGTGTGCTCCTCCTGTCCCAGTGTGCTCCTCCTGTCCCAGTGTGCTCCTCCTGTCCCAGTGTGCTCCTCCTGTCCCAGTGTGCTCCTCCTGTCCCAGTGTGCTCCTCCTGTCCCAGTGTGCTCCTCCTGTCCCAGTGTGCTCCTCCTGTCCCA
Source organism: Cherax quadricarinatus (assembly GCF_038502225.1). Taxonomy (NCBI): domain Eukaryota; kingdom Metazoa; phylum Arthropoda; class Malacostraca; order Decapoda; family Parastacidae; genus Cherax; species Cherax quadricarinatus. The sequence goes on from NC_091344.1 coordinate 21,518,181, forward strand.
GTGTGCTCCTCCTGTCCCAGTGTGTTCCTCCTGTCTCAGTGTGCTCCTGCTGTCTCAATGTGCTCCTCCTGTCTCAGTGTGCTCATGCTGCCCCAGTGTGCTCCTCCTGTCCCAGTGTGCTCCTCCTGTCCCAGTGTGCTCCTGCTGTCTCAGTGTGCTCCTCCTATCTCAGTGTGCTCCTGCTGTCCCAGTGTGCTCCTGCTGTCTCAGTGTGCTCCTGCTGTCCCAGTGTGCTCCTGCTGTCTCAGTGTGCTCCTGCTGTCTCAGTGTGCTCCTGCTGTCCCAGTGTGCTCCTGCTGTCTCAGTGTGCTCCTGCTGTCCCAGTGTGCTCCTGCTGTCCCAGTGTGCTCCTGCTGTCCCAGTGTGCTCCTGCTGTCCCAGTGTGCTCCTGCTGTCCCAGTGTGCTCCTCCTGTCTCACTGTGCTCCTGCTGTCCCAGTGTGCTCCTGCTGTCTCAGTGTGCTCCTGCTGTCTCAGTGTGCTCCTGCTGTCCTAGTGTGCTCCTGCTGTCTCAGTGTGCTCCTCCTGTCCCAGTGTGCTCCTGCTGTCTCAGTGTGCTCCTGCTGTCTCAGTGTGCTCCTCCTGTCCCAGTGTGCTCCTGCTGTCTCAGTGTGCTCCTGCTGTCCCAGTGTGCTCCTGCTGTCTCAGTGTGCTCCTGCTGTCCCAGTGTGCTCCTCCTGTCCCAGTGTGCTCCTGCTGTCTCAGTGTGCTCCTGCTGTCTCAGTGTGCTCCTGCTGTCTCAGTGTGCTCCTGCTGTCCCAGTGTGCTCCTCCTGTCCCAGTGTGCTCCTGCTGTCTCAGTGTGCTCATGCTGTCTCAGTGTGCTCCTGCTGTCCCAGTGTGCTCCTGCTGTCTCAGTGTGCTCCTGCTATCTCAGTGTGCTCCTCCTGTCCCAGTGTGCTCCTGCTGTCCCAGTGTGCTCCTGCTGTCCCAGTGTGCTCCTGCTGTCCCAGTGTGCTCCTCCTGTCCCAGTGTGCTCCTCCTGTCCCAGTGTGCTCCTCCTGTCCCAGTGTGCTCATGCTGTCTTATTGTGCTCCTGCTGTCTCAATGTGCTCCTCCTGTCTCAGTGTGCTCCTCCTGTCCCAGTGTGCTCCTGCTGTCCCAGTGTGCTCCTCCTGTCCCAGTGTGCTCCTCCTGTCTCAGTGTGCTCCTGCTGTCTTAGTGTGCTCCTGCTGTCTCAATGTGCTCCTGCTGTCCCAGTGTGCTCCTGCTGTCTCAATGTGCTCCTCCTGTCTCAGTGTGCTCCTCCTGTCTCAGTGTGCTCCTCCTGTCCCAGTGTGCTCCTCCTGTCCCAGTGTGCTCCTCCTGTCCCAGTGTGCTCCTGCTGTCTCAGTATGCTCCTCCTATCTCAGTGTGCTCCTGCTGTCCCAGTGTGCTCCTGCTGTCTCAGTGTGCTCCTGCTGTCCCAGTGTGCTCCTGCTGTCTCAGTGTGCTCCTGCTGTCTCAGTGTGCTCCTGCTGTCTCAGTGTGCTCCTGCTGTCGCAGTGTGCTCCTGCTGTCGCAGTGTGCTCCTGCTGTCCCAGTGTGCTCCTCCTGTCCCAGTGTGCTCCTCCTGTCTCAGTGTGCTCCTGCTGTCCCAGAGTGCTCCTGCTGTCTCAGTGTGCTCCTGCTGTCGCAGTGTGCTCCTGCTGTCCCAGTGTGCTCCTGCTGTCTCAGTGTGCTCCTGCTGTCCCAGTGTGCTCCTGCTGTCCCAGTGTACTCCTGCTGTCCCAGTGTGCTCCTGCTGTCCCAGTGTGCTCCTCCTGTCTCACTGTGCTCCTGCTGTCCCAGTGTGCTCCTGCTGTCCCAGTGTGCTCCTCCTGTCTCACTGTGCTCCTGCTGTCCCAGTGTGCTCCTGCTGTCTCAGTGTGCTCCTGCTGTCTCAGTGTGCTCCTGCTGTCCTAGTGTGCTCCTGCTGTCTCAGTGTGCTCCTCCTGTCCCAGTGTGCTCCTGCTGTCTCAGTGTGCTCCTGCTGTCTCAGTGTGCTCCTCCTGTCCCAGTGTGCTCCTGCTGTCTCAGTGTGCTCCTGCTGTCCCAGTGTGCTCCTGCTGTCTCAGTGTGCTCCTGCTGTCCCAGTGTGCTCCTCCTGTCCCAGTGTGCTCCTGCTGTCTCAGTGTGCTCCTGCTGTCTCAGTGTGCTCCTGCTGTCTCAGTGTGCTCCTGCTGTCCCAGTGTGCTCCTCCTGTCCCAGTGTGCTCCTGCTGTCTCAGTGTGCTCATGCTGTCTCAGTGTGCTCCTGCTGTCCCAGTGTGCTCCTGCTGTCTCAGTGTGCTCCTGCTATCTCAGTGTGCTCCTCCTGTCCCAGTGTGCTCCTGCTGTCCCAGTGTGCTCCTGCTGTCCCAGTGTGCTCCTGCTGTCCCAGTGTGCTCCTCCTGTCCCAGTGTGCTCCTCCTGTCCCAGTGTGCTCCTCCTGTCCCAGTGTGCTCATGCTGTCTTATTGTGCTCCTGCTGTCTCAATGTGCTCCTCCTGTCTCAGTGTGCTCCTCCTGTCCCAGTGTGCTCCTGCTGTCCCAGTGTGCTCCTCCTGTCCCAGTGTGCTCCTCCTGTCTCAGTGTGCTCCTGCTGTCTTAGTGTGCTCCTGCTGTCTCAATGTGCTCCTGCTGTCCCAGTGTGCTCCTGCTGTCTCAATGTGCTCCTCCTGTCTCAGTGTGCTCCTCCTGTCTCAGTGTGCTCCTCCTGTCCCAGTGTGCTCCTCCTGTCCCAGTGTGCTCCTCCTGTCCCAGTGTGCTCCTGCTGTCTCAGTGTGCTCCTCCTATCTCAGTGTGCTCCTGCTGTCCCAGTGTGCTCCTGCTGTCTCAGTGTGCTCCTGCTGTCCCAGTGTGCTCCTGCTGTCTCAGTGTGCTCCTGCTGTCTCAGTGTGCTCCTGCTGTCTCAGTGTGCTCCTGCTGTCGCAGTGTGCTCCTGCTGTCGCAGTGTGCTCCTGCTGTCCCAGTGTGCTCCTCCTGTCCCAGTGTGCTCCTCCTGTCTCAGTGTGCTCCTGCTGTCCCAGAGTGCTCCTGCTGTCTCAGTGTGCTCCTGCTGTCGCAGTGTGCTCCTGCTGTCCCAGTGTGCTCCTGCTGTCTCAGTGTGCTCCTGCTGTCCCAGTGTGCTCCTGCTGTCCCAGTGTACTCCTGCTGTCCCAGTGTGCTCCTGCTGTCTCAGTGTGCTCCTGCTGTCGCAGTGTGCTCCTGCTGTCCCAGTGTGCTCCTGCTGTCTCAGTGTGCTCCTGCTGTCCCAGTGTGCTCCTGCTGTCCCAGTGTACTCCTGCTGTCCCAGTGTGCTCCTGCTGTCTCAGTGTGCTCCTGCTGTCTCAGTGTGCTCCTGCTGTCCCAGTGTGCTCCTGCTGTCTCAGTGTGCTCCTGCTGTCCCAGTGTGCTCCTGCTGTCCCAGTGTGCTCCTGCTGTTCCAGTGTGCTCCTGTCCCAGTGTGCTCCTCCTGTCTCAGTGTGCTCCTGCTGTCCCAGTGTGCTCCTGCTGTCTCAGTGTGTTCCTGCTGTCTCAGTGTGCTCCTGCTGTCCCAGTGTGCTCCTGCTGTCTCAGTGTGCTCCTCCTGTCCCAGTGTGCTCCTGCTGTCTCAGTGTGCTCCTGCTGTCTCAGTGTGCTCCTCCTGTCCCAGTGTGCTCCTGCTGTCTCAGTGTGCTCCTGCTGTCCCAGTGTGCTCCTGCTGTCTCAGTGTGCTCCTGTCCCAGTGTGCTCCTGCTGTCCCAGTGTGCTCCTGCTGTCTCAGTGTGCTCCTGCTGTCTCAGTGTGCTCCTGTCCCAGTGTGCTCCTGCTGTCCCAGTGTGCTCCTGCTGTCTCAGTGTGCTCCTGCTGTCTCAGTGTGCTCCTGCTGTCCCAGTGTGCTCCTGCTGTTTCAGTGTGCTCCTGCTGTCCCAGTGTGCTCCTGCTGTTTCAGTGTGCTCCTGCTGTCTCAGTGTGCTCCTGCTGTCTCAGTGTGCTCCTGCTGTCCCAGTGTGCTCCTGCTGTCTCAGTGTGCTCCTGCTGTCTCAGTGTGCTCATTCTGTCCCAGTGTGCTCCTGCTGTCTCAGTGTGCTCCTGCTGTCCCAGTGTGCTCCTGCTGTCTCAGTGTGCTCCTGCTATCTCAGTGTGCTCCTCCTGTCCCAGTGTGCTCCTGCTGTCCCAGTGTGCTCCTGCTGTCCCAGTGTGCTCCTGCTGTCCCAGTGTGCTCCTGCTGTCTCAGTGTGCTCCTGCTGTCTCAGTGTGCTCCTGCTGTCTCAGTGTGCTCCTGCTATCTCAGTGTGCTCCTCCTGTCCCAGTGTGCTCCTCCTGTCCCAGTGTGCTCCTGCTGTCCCAGTGTTCTCCTCCTGTCCCAGTGTGCTCCTACTGTCCCAGTGTGCTCCTGCTGTCCCAGTGTGCTCCTGCTGTCCCAGTGTGCTCCTGCTGCCCCAGTGTGCTCCTGCTGTCTCAGTGTGCTCCTCCTGTCCCAGTGTGCTCCTCCTGTCTCAGTGTGCTCCTCCTGTCCCAGTGTGCTCCTGCTGTCCCAGTGTGCTCCTGCTGTCCCAGTGTGCTCCTGCTGTCCCAGTGTGCTCCTCCTATCCCAGTGTACTCCTGCTGTCCCAGTGTGCTCCTCCTGTCCCAGTGTGCTCCTCCTGTCCCAGTGTGCTCCTCCTGTCCCAGTGTGCTCCTCCTGTCCCAGTGTGCTCCTCCTGTCCCAGTGTGCTCCTCCTGTCCCAGTGTGCTCCTCCTGTCCCAGTGTGCTCCTCCTGTCTCAGTTGCAGTTTAATCTACCATAACCTCAAGTCATAATGAACGGCTACCTTTGATACACCTTTGATGAGTTCCGAGAGCTTTTCTACTCTGGTGCGTGCTTGATCAACAAGGCTGTTGTTGAAAATTAGACGCATGTGCATTATTATTATTATTATTATAATAAAAAAGAAGCGCTAAGCCACAAGGGCTATACAGCGCTATACGCATGTGCAGTATCTGGGTGTCTTTATTATAGACGTTTCGCTATCTAGTGGCTTTATCAGTACATTGACGCGATGAAGATTTCACTGCAAACCTCAGGAAGAATTGTAAGTACTGATTCAACTCATTAATGGTTTATATCGAAGCTGAAGCCCCAGCATAAACCACAAGCTTAGTTTTATCAGTAGGTCCTCTGCTAGAAGCACTCGCAGCTTGAGAAGCGTGTGCATCCTCCTTTTACCTGCCTTGTATGGGCCACTAGGCCTTCTGCAGTGTTCCTCCATTCTTATAAGAACAGAAGAAAGAAAGAGCACTGCAGCAGGCCTACTGGGCCATGCGAGGGAAGCCCAACTCACACCTACCTACACCCATTCATGTATTTATCTAACCTATTTTTAAACCTACACAAAGTTTTAGCTTCTATGACGGTACTCGGGAGTTTGTTCCACTCACCCACAACTTTGTTACCAAACCAGTGCTTTTCTATATCTTTTCTAAATCTAAATTTTTCCAACTTGAAACCATTGCTCCGAGACCTGTCGTGGTTAGTTATTTGAGCATATGTCATTTCTTTTATTTATTTCCGTTTTTCATTTATACATCTCAGTCATATCCCCCCCCCCATTCTACGCCTTTCTAGAAAGTGCAGATTCTTATGTTCTTAAAAAAAAGCGATTGTGTGTAGGAAAGCGGAAGCGGAGAATTAGAAGCTAGGTTAGAGTAACGTGTTGTTGTGGGTACTGCCTGAGGGTAGGAGCGGGCAGGTAAGGTGCAGACCAGCAGGTGGGTACCCAGGTAATGAGCAAGGTGAGACCTGCTTCCCACGAGTTTTTAATAACAAGTTTACCTGTGCACACCTTCCGGTGGTCTACTTAGTTGCACAGTACTCTACCTGAGAAGCTCTTAACCTTACGGGTCCCAGAACTGTGGATGAGTGGAACAAGAGAACCTTAGAAATGGAATGGTTATGAAGGTAAAGCGGGGAAAAGATACCAGTGTCCTGAACTGTACATAAGTGTCTTTTTCCACTGAAGCAGGCCTACTGGCCCATGCTAGGCAGGTCCAAGTCATCTACTAACCCAAGTCAGTCAGGTCCAAGTCATCTACTAACCCAAGTCAGTCAGGTCCAAGTCATCTACTAACCCAAGTCAGTCAGGTCCAAGTCATATCCACCATTTAAGTAGGAAAAAGCACTGCAGCAAGCCAACTGGCCCAAGCCAGGGCAGTGAGTGTGAGGCCAGAAGGCCTCCTGTAGAGCTCTGCCTTTATCTTCAACACACTTTGAGCTGAAGGAGCCGGATGGGTTTGGCGCTTCCTATAAATAATAAGAAAGTTTTGAAGGTAATTTAGGTTGTTGTAATGAAGCAGAGGATGTTGTGCTGAGATGTCTCAGCTGTGTTCTCTCAGCACCAGGTGTGTTCTCTCAGCACCGGGTGTGTTCCCTCAGCACCAGGTGTGTTCTCTGAGCACCAGGTGTGTTCTCTGAGCACCAGGTGTGTTCTCTCAGCACCAGGTGTGTTCTCTCAGCACCAGGTGTGTTCTCTCAGCACCAGGTGTGTTCTCTCAGCACCAGGTGTGTTCTCTCAGCACCAGGTGTTCTCTCAGCACCAGGTATGTTCCCTCAGCACCAGGTGTGTTCTCTCAGCACCAGGTATGTTCTCTGAGCACCAGGTGTGTTCTCTCAGCACCAGGTGTGTTCTCTCAGCACCAGGTGTGTTCTCTCAGCACCAGGTGTGTTCTCTCAGCACCAGGTGTGTTCTCTCAGCACCAGGCGTGTTCCCTCAGCACCGGGTGTGTTCTCTCAGCACCAGGTGTGTTCCCTCAGCACCAGGTGTGTTCTCTCAGCACCAAGTATGTTCCCTCAGCACCAGGTGTGTTCTCTGAGCACCAGGTGTGTTCTCTCAGCACCAGGTGTGTTCTCTCAGCACCAGGTGTGTTCTCTCAGCACCAGGTGTGTTCTCTCAGCACCAGGTGTGTTCTCTCAGCACCAGGTGTGTTCTCTCAGCACCGGGTGTGTTCTCTCAGCACCAGGTGTGTTCTCTCAGCACCAGGTGTGTTCTCTCAGCACCGGGTGTGTTCCCTCAGCACCAGGTGTGTTCTCTAAGCACCAGGTGTGTTCTCTCAGCACCGGGTGTGTTCTCTCAGCACCAGGTGTGTTCTCTCAGCACCAGGTGTGTTCTCTTAGCACCAGGTGTGTTCTCTGAGCACCAGGTGTGTTCTCTCAGCACCGGGTGTGTTCTCTCAGCACCAGGTGTGTTCTCTCAGCACCAGGTGTGTTCTCTCAGCACCAGGTGTGTTCTCTCAGCACCAGGTGTGTTCTCTCAGCACCGGGTGTGTTCTCTCAGCACCAGGCGTGTTCCCTCAGCACCAGGTGTGTTCTCTCAGCACCAGGTGTGTTCTCTCAGCACCAGGTGTGTTCTCTCAGCACCAGGTGTGTTCTCTCAGCACCAGGTGTGTTCTCTCAGCACCGGGTGTGTTCTCTCAGCACCAGGTGTGTTCTCTCAGCACCAGGTGTGTTCTCTCAGCACCGGGTGTGTTCCCTCAGCACCAGGTGTGTTCTCTAAGCACCAGGTGTGTTCTCTCAGCACCAGGCGTGTTCCCTCAGCACCAGGTGTGTTCTCTCAGCACCAGGTGTGTTCTCTCAGCACCAGGTGTGTTCTCTCAGCACCAGGTGTGTTCTCTCAGCACCGGGTGTGTTCCCTCAGCACCAGATGTGATCTTTAATCATCAGGTTTGGTCTACCTGTATGGTTAGGTGGGTGGTATTCCTATGTTGGTGGTCGTTGCTCAGTGGTGTTGGTAACTGTGTATTGGTGGTGGCTGTTGTGTGGTGGTAGTGGAAAAATAGTGGTTGGAAGATGTACAGAGAACCTTCACAACTTGTATAAACTCAAGCACTTAAATTCCTGGGAGTGTTTGTACTCCCTAGAACGTAGGAGAGAAAGCTACATCATAATCTACACCTGGATGATACTCGAGGGATTGGTCCGAAACCTGGACGCCGAAATTACTACTTATGAATGCAAGAAGCTTGACAGATAGTGCAGGATATCTCTAATAAAAAGCACTGAGAGAAAACTCAATAAGTGTTGAGGGGCCACGACTCTTCAACACCCCTCATGTATAAGGGGAATTACCAAGAATCACCTAGCTGTCTTCTAGAGGAAACTCAACAAGTTCCTCGAAAACAGTTCCTGATCAGCCGGGTTGTGGTACATACATTAGACTACAGGCGGCGGACACTAACAGCTTGATCGATCAGTAAAGAGGCCTGGTCTGGGAACGGGCCGCGGGGGCGGTGATCTCCGGAAGCGACTCCAGGTAAATGGAGTGTTGGTGGTGTCCAGGTGAGTGGTGGTGGTAGTTGTGTGGCAACGTTGGTTGTTGAGTGGTGGTGGTGATAGTTGAGTGGTGGTGGTGGTAGTTGAGTAGTAGTGATGGTGGTGGTAGTTGAGTGATAGTGAAGGCGGTGGCTGTGGGGGTAGTAGTTCAGTGGTGGTGGTAGGTGAGTGATGGTGGTAGGTGAGTGGTGGTTGTGGTGGTGGTATCTTGCAGGTTACTGCCCGTCAGTCGTCAACATGCCGCCACCTTAATCATAAACCTTAACAGTTATAATCCTTATTGATAAAACTCAAGACAGATCTTACTGATGTCTTAAACGTTGATTGAAGCAACGCCTCCGTTACCTTCCTAAATCGAATATGTAAATGGTATACAGTACCGACAAGTTGATAAGACATGTGCAGCAGTAAATATACCTGTTGCACATATGTCTTTCTTATCTACTCTCCTAAATTCAAAGAAACGCGTACTATTATTTCCTACTCTTCTCACTGATCATCTAAGTTCGTCTCGCTTTACATTTAATCTGAATTGTATCCTATTTTGCCAACATTATCGTTTATCCTGAGAGTTCTGTCTTACCCGCACTCAGTGTGATGGATTCCCAGTGTTCTACTGTTAGCTTAGAATACATGTTTATGACTCTTAGATAGTTATCAATGCTCTGCCTTTCCCACTGACTTTGTTGTTGCTTCTCATCTGTCTTTCATTTATGGCCCGTCTCTCATCACTCATCTCTGGCCCGTTTTTCATCCATGGCTCGTCTCTCATCCTTTCATCTCTGACCCGCCTCTCATCCCTGGCCCGTCTCATCTCCCTCATCCTCTGGCCCCTCTCTCATCCCTGGCCCGTCTCATCCCTCTCATCCTTTGGCCCCTCTCTCATCTTCTGGCCCGTCTCTCATCCTCTGGCCCGTCTCTCATCTCTGGCTCGTCCCTCATCGCTCTTATCTTTGCCTCGTTCATCGCTCTCACCGTCCGCTGAGACAACAGGTGCGGCGGCCAAGTTTAGATGCACTCATGGTTAAAATTACCACATTTTCACATACTTTGATTTACTTCCATTCACCAAAATAATGCAAGATAACGTGTGTGTGTGTGTGTGAAGATGATGTTACCATTAACTAAAGGAGGCCAGTACTAGTCTTCCATATAAAGGAAGTACGAGTATAAATAAAACTTTAATGAGTGACTTGGGGTAGATGCGGACGCCTGGGGGACAAGGCCCGGGGCAGTGTGAGGAAGAGACCTCGATACTAGGCTCACTCTCTCGTCTTATCCAGCTTCACTAAACGAGTATTTCCAGGAAGAAATGTTCCTGGCGATGTTGCGAGATGAGGATTTAGTGTAATTGTTGTAGAACGCGGGTTGGGTGGGCATAGTGTAGGCGTGAGAAGGTTGGGGTGTGCGGGCGTGCAAAGTTGGGCACCCGCTACCGGCTGGGACGACGCACGGCGCGAGGTTCCCACGAGGCGGCCCGGACGCGACGCTCCCACCTACCACCTTTATCTTATATAATTTTTATTCCTTACAGTGAACATATTTTAAGAAATAAGTACATTAGAATACCTCGTAACTAAAAGAGGCTTCGCAACAACACAAAGTATTGATGTTCTCTGTGTTTTCTCTCGGAGTTGAAAAAGCTTCCTCACCACTTGGCAACTGAGGAAACATCTTGGCATGCTATATATAGGAGCGAGCGTCGTGTCAACATTAGATCTTACATACTATTGGTAGCGGACGGTCGTGCTGAGCTGCTCTCCCATCTCTGGTGTCTCTGTGAAACAATATTCCTCCAGTGGACGAACTATAAGTGACATAATGGTGTCTTCAGTGCACGTTGAGCCGGTGTCTCGGACTGACCAGTACAAACGGGTGATGAAGCCCATGCTGGAGAGGAAGAGAAGGGCTCGTATAAACCGCTGCCTGGATGAGCTGCGAGACCTCCTGGTGGCGGCGCTGCAGGCGGAGGGTGAAACCGTCACGCGCCTCGAAAAGGCTGATATTTTGGAGCTGACAGTCCGTCACGTTCGGCGTCTTAACCAGAGGCGCTGCCTGACGCTGCCCCCGGGTGGTCACGACCCGCGCCACGACGCCCTTAAGTTCCAGCAAGGCTTTGTAGCGGCAGCACAGCAGGTGCAGTCTTTCCTCATCGCTTCACCATCGCTGGAGCCATCAGTATCCTCACGACTCATCACTCACCTAACATCCTGCGCCTCGGCTATATCTGGGGTGCCCTCGTCTCCCCCAGCCACTGCAGCGCCCTCTACAGGGTCACCTTCTGCACCTCCCGTGGTTGTAACAGCCCCTCGACCTGCTCCCGTCCGACAGGTAATTCTTCCCTCTGCTTCCCCGCCTATGTCTCCGCCTCCACTCATGGACCTGAGCATGAAGCCCGCGCCCAAACTAGTGGCGCCCACGCCCATCCGCGAGATGCCCCAGGACCTATCAATGCGGCGGCCAGCCCCCAGGGACCAGGCAGACCAGCACTTCGACGGAATTAAGGGGTCGTGGAGGCCTTGGTGATCACTACAAGTTACAGACGATATTGTGATTAGATTTCTTGGTTCTGACGCAGCAGGAATGGTCCTATTTTTTCCCTGCGAGAGCTGTGGACAATGGAGTGCCATTCGTCGGCGCCAGAGTGGAGCGCACAACGTGTGGATTCGACGTGCCAAATTGGAGCCAGCCATGTGTAGGGAGTGCCTCGTAGAGCTTTGAGTACAAGGTGTGAGAGCTGTGAGTGTAGGAGGCAGCAGCACCCGAGGGCTGGCACCCTCACCTCTCCAGTGTGTATTGTGATACAAGAGTTTGTGATAGTTCATAGCTATTTTTGTACATATGTCTAATGTTTTGCACTGTGATAATGTAACGATTAAAAAATGTTACCTTTCGCCACTGTATATACAAAAACTACATTGATCCTTCTTGAAAGGAAGACAACTCCGAGAGTCTTTCATGAAATGTACAAAGATAGAAGTATTAAGTGTTAGGTTTGTGGAGGTACGAGCCACAGCCTTGCAACAGTATATAGATCTGAGTAGAAGGTTCACTGTTTGTGTTAGACATAATCATGATCGTCTGTAGTTACAAACACGATCGGATGCCCATTCATGTCACAAGATTTGTTAAGTTTAAGTTGTGTATTTGACCTGCAACCACTACTTAATTCTCTCTTACTTGTTTGGTATATAGTGACCTACGGGAAAGGCCTGCAGACCCTGGGGTTCCCGAGTGACCCATGGGAAGGCCTTGAGGCTCCGGGAGGGGGTGCAGACCACATGTATTATTTGTGATATTCACTTCTGTGATGGAAATAAAAGACTTGATTCTTCTTACCCATTGTTTATTGAATCCTTATACATATGTGTGTGTGTGTGTACTCAATTGTGATTGCAGGGGTCGATTCATAGCTCCTGGCCCTGCCTCTTCACTGCGTGTGTGTGTGCGCACCTAATTGTGATTGCAGGGATCGATTCATAGCTCCTGGCCCCGCCTCTTCACTGTGTGTGTGTACTCACCTAATTGTGATTGCAGGGGTCGATTTATGGCTCCTGGCCCTGCCTCTTCACTGTGTGTGTGTGTGTCCTTGGGTTGAAGCTGAAGTCCTTCCATTCCCCAGGTGTCGATGTGGCCCATACGGGCTTAGCCCTTCCCTTGACTGAAATTGCGTGCTCCATGACTCCTAAGGGTTTAGCACTTGGAGAGGTGTGTGTGAAAGTAAAACAGGTTCTGAAGACCATATAAATAAATCGCCAGGTATATACACTGAGAGGTGTATATTTCTCAGTCTATATACACAAGTTTATTTTAATGTATTTAGGGATGATTAACTGAAGGTTACATACAGGTTACCTGAAGGCTGAAGGTTACAGGTTACCTGAGGGTTACAGATTAACTGAAGGTTACATACAGGTTACCTGAGGGTTACAGATTAACTGAAGGTTACAGGTTACCTGAACGTTACAGGTTACCTGAACGTTACAGGTTACCTGAAGGCTACAGGTTACCTTAAGGTTACAGGTTACCTGAAAGTTACAGGTTACCTGAAGGTTACAGATTACCTGAAAGTTACAGGTTACCTGAAGGCTACAGGTTACCTTAAGGTTACAGGTTACCTGAAAGTTACAGGTTACCTGAAGGTTACAGATTACCTGAAAGTTACAGGTTACCTGTAGGTTACAGGTCACCCGGAGGTTACAGGTGAACTCGAGCTTTGCTGACCCCACGTACAGAGGTGCTGTATGACCCCTGCGGGTATAGCGCTCTCCCCAAATTATAATCACATAAAACGCTAAAAAAAACACTAAAAAATACTACAAGTTCCTGAAATTCCTGACCAGAATGGTCGGACTGCGTGCGGTCAACAGTAACAACCTGCTTGATCAGGCCTTAGTTCATCAGGCCTGGTCTAGGACCGTTCATTGGGGCGTTGACCCCCATTTAGGCATCCTTCAGGTATCCCCCAGGATGACACGGAGCCTCCAGGAGTATGCCTGTTTAGGTCCTGTAGTGATGTGACATCATTTCACATACGTGCTACCTGGGTGAAGTGCACGTTCACAGTGCATCAGGCCCTCTGATGTCATCAATGTTCACAGTGCACGAGGCTCTCTTATGTCATCAATGTTCACAGTGCACCAGGCTTCCTTATGTCATCAATGTTCACAGTGCACGAGGCTTTCTTATGTCATCAATGTTCACAGTGCACCAGGCTTTCTTATGTCATCAATGTTCACAGTGCACGAGGCTTTCTTATGTCATCAATGTTCACAGTGCACCAGGCTTTCTTATGTCATCAATGTTCACAGTGCACGAGGCTTTCTTATGTCATCAATGTTCACAGTGCACCAGGCTTTCTTATGTCATCAATGTTCACAGTGCACCAGGCTTTCTTATGTCATCAATGTTCACAGTGCACCAGGCTTTCTTATGTCATCAATGTTCACAGTGCACCAGGCTTCCTTATGTCATCAATGTTCACAGTGCACCAGGCTTTCTTATGTCATCAATGTTCACAGTGCACCAGGCTTCCTTATGTCATCAATGTTCACAGTGCACCAGGCTTTCTTATGTCATCAATGTTCACAGTGCACCAGGCTTCCTTATGTCATCAATGTTCACAGTGCACCAGGCTTTCTTATGTCATCAATGTTCACAGTGCACGAGGCTCTCTTATGTGATCAATGTTCACAGTGCACCAGGCTTCCTTATGTCATCAATGTTCACAGTGCACCAGGCTTTCTTATGTCATCAATGTTCACAGTGCACCAGGCTTCCTTATGTCATCAATGTTCACAGTGCACCAGGCTTTCTTATGTCATCAATGTTCACAGTGCACCAGGCTTTCTTATGTCATCAATGTTCACAGTGCACGAGGCTCTCTTATGTGATCAATGTCTACGGTACACCAGGTACCCTGAATGCTATTTACAGTACACATGACTTCGTAGGTGCTTCCAGGGTGTGTGTGTGTTAGTTATCATTTGGTCCTAGGCATATGTTGATTAGACACTAGGCCTGTTGTATGTGCATGCGTGTGTGTGTATGTATGTGTGTGTGTGTGTGTGTGTGTGTGTGTGTGTGGTGTGTGTGTGGTGTGTGTGTGTGTCTGTGTGTGTGTGTGTGTGTGTGTGTGTGGTGTGTGTGTGGTGTGTGTGTGTGTGTCTGTGTGTGTGTGTGTGTGTGTGTGTGTGTGTGTGTGTGGTGTGTGTGTGTGGTGTGTGTGTGTCTGTGTGTGTGTGTGTGTGTGTGTGTGTAGTGTATGTGTATATGTGTATGTGTGTGTGGGTGTGTGGTGTGTGTGTGTGTGTGTGGTGTGTACTCACCTAATTGTGGTTGCAGGGGTCGAGACTCAGCTCCTGGCCCCGCCTCTTCACTGAGTGCTACTAGGTCCCCTCTCTCCCTGCTCCATGAGCTTTATCATACCTCATCTTAAAGCTATGTATGGTTCCTGCCTCCACTACCTCACTTGCTTGACTATTCCACTTCCTGACTACTCTGTGACTGAAGAAATACTTCCTAACATCCCTATGACTCATCTGGGTCTTCAACTTCCAATTGTGACCCCTTGTTTCTGTGTCCCCTCTCTGGAACATCCTGTCTCTGTCCACCTTGTCTATTCCACGCAGCATTTTGTATGTTGTTATCATGTCTCCCCTAACCCTCCTGTCCAGTGTCGTCAGACCGATTTCCCTTAACCTTTCTTCGTAGGACATTTCCCTTAGCTCTGGAACTAACCCTGTCGCAAACCTTTGCACTTTCTCTAATTTCTTGACGTGCTTGTTCAAGTGTGGGCTCCAAACAGGTGCTGCATACTCCAATATGGGCCTGACGTACACAGTGTACAGTGTCTTGAACGATTCCTTACTAAGGTATCGGAACGCTATTCTCGGTTTTACCAGGCGCCCGTATGCTGCAGCAGTTATCTGGTTGATGTGTGCTTCTGGAGACGTGCTCGGTGTTATACTTATCCCAAGATCTTTCTCCTTGAGCGAGGTTTGCAGTCTTTGGCCACCTAGCCTATACTCCGCCTTCGGTCTTCTTTGTCCTTCCCCGATCTCCATGTCCTTGCATTTGGCGGGGTTAAATTCGAGAAGCCAGTTGCTGGACCAGGTGTCCAGCCTGTCCAGGTCTCTTTGAAGTCCTACCTGATCCTCACCTGATTTAATTCTCCTCATTAACTTCACATCATCTGCGAACAAGGACACCACTGAGTTTAACCCTTCCATCATGTCATTCACATATACCAGAAATAGCACTGGTCCTAGGACAGACCCCTGTGGGACCCCACTCGTCACAGGTGCCCACTGTGATACCTCATCACGTACCATGACTCGTTGTTGCCTCCCTGTCAGGTATTCTCTGATCCGTTGCAGCGCCCTTCCTGTTATACGCGCCTGATCCTCTAGCTTCTGCACAAATCTCATGTGAGGAACTGTGTCGAAGGCCTTCTTGCAGTCCAAGAAGATGCAATCAACCCACCCCTCTCTCTCTCGTGTCTTCTGTTACTTTATCATAAAACTCCAGTAGGTTTGTGGCACAGGATTTGCCTTCCATGAATCCGTGCTGGTTGGCGTTTATACTCTTGTTCTATTCCAGGTGCTCCACCACTCTCCTCATAATCTTCTCCATGACTTTGCATACTATGCACGTCAGTGACACTGGTCTATAGATTATTGCCTCTTTTCTGTCTCCTGTTTTAAATATGGGTACTACATTTGCCGTCTTCCAGACCTTAGGTAGTTACCCAGTTTCAAGGGATGTGTTCAAGATTGTGGTTAGTGACACACACAGCATTTCTGCTCCCTGTGTGTGTGTGTGTGTTTGTGCGTGCTCTTCGGGTGGAGGGAAGGGTAGGTGCTCCGTGCTGCAGTGGACTCACAACCCAAGCACCCGGGTTCAATCTCAGGCGAGATGGGCTGGGGCCAGTCTTCCTACACCTGTTGCCTCTGTGGGACACATCTTGGGGAAGAGAAGGTTACCTGGTTACCTGGAGGTTATTCCGGGGATCAACGCCCCCGCGGCCCGGTCCATGACCAGGCCTCCCGATGGATCAGGGCCTGATCAACTAGGCTGTTACTGCTGGCCGCACGCAGTCCAACGTACGAGCCACAGCCCGGCTGATCCGGCACTGACTTTAGGTATCTGTCCAGCTCTCTCTTGAAGGCAGCCAGGGGTTTATTGGCAATTCCCCTAATGCTTGATGGGAGGCTGTTGAACAGTTTTGGGCCCCGGACACTTATGGTGTTTTCCCTTAGTGTACCAATGGCGCCCCTACTTTTTATTGGGGGCATTTTGCATCGCCTGCCCAGTCTTTTACTTTCGTAGGGAGTGATTTCTGTGTGCAGATTTGGGACCATTCCTTCCAAGATTTTCCAAGTGTAGATTATGATATATCTCTCCCTCCTGCGTTCCAACGAGTACAAGTCAAGTGCTTCCAAGCGTTCCCAGTAGTTAAGGTGCTTGACAGAACTTAAACGTGCAGTAAAGGATCTCTGTACACTCTCTTGATCTGCGATTTCACCTGCTTTGAATGGAGATGTTAATGTACAGCAGTATTCCAGCCTAGAGAAAACAAGTGATTTGAAAAGGATCATCATGGGCTTGGCATCTCTCGTTTTGAAAGTTCTCATTATCCATCCTATCATTTTCTTTGCACGTGCGATCGTGGCACTGTTGTGATCCTTGAAAGTGAGATCCTCAGACATTACTACTCCCAGGTCCCTTACATTATTTTTCCGCTCTATTGTATGGCCGGAGTCAGTAGTATACTCTGTTCTAGTTATTATCTCCTCCAGTTTTCCATAACGGAGTAGTTGGAATTTGTCCTCATTGAACATCATATTGTTTACCGTTGCCCACTGGAAAACTTTGTTTATATCTTCTTGGAGGTTAACCGCGTCCTCAGCAGATGACAGCCTCATGCAGATCCTAGTATCATCCGCAAAGGATGATACGGTGCTGTGGTGTATATCTCTGTTTATGTCTGATATGAGGATAAGGAATAAGATGGGGGCGAGTACTGTGCCTTGTGGAACAGAGCTCTTCACTATGGCAGCCTCCGATTTAACTCTGTTGACCACTACTCTTTGTGTTCGATTTGTTAGGAAGTTGAAGATCCATCTCCCCACTTTCCCAGTTATTCCTTTAGCACGTATTTTATGGGCTATTACGCCATGATCGCATTTGTCAAATGCTTTTGCAAAGTCTGTGTATATTACATCTGCAGGTGAGGAACCCACTGGAAATAAGCCAAGAGGCTTATTTCCAGTGGGTTTCCTTTGGGTTATCCTGGGTTTTCAGTGGGTTTCCTTTGGGTTATCCTGGGTTAGTAAGCCTCTGGGGATAATAACCCTAAGGAAGATTATGTTTAACAGTAGTTTTATTTTATATGTTGGAACAGTTAGTCTTAATGGCTGACCTGTGTTAGGAAGCTAGGCCTACAAAATGCTTCCGAAATATAACTTATAGAGGTTAGGCCTTCAAAGACATGAACAGTAGAAAGAAGAGACCTGCACACATGAATATAATAGCACATAGGCCTACAGAGTTGAGCATTAGAGAGGATAGACCTACTGACAATAATATTATAGAAGACATAACTGTCTACGTACCTGGAGGGCATTCTGGGAATCAGCGCCCCCGCGGCCCGGTCCACTACCAGGCCTCCCGGTGGATCAGGGCCCGATCAACGAAGGTGTTACTGCTGGCCGCACGTAGTCCAACGTACAAACCACAGCCCTTCTGATCCGGCACCGACTTTAGGTATCTGTCCAGCTCCCTCTTGAAGACAACCTGAGAGAAGATAGAGCTACAAATATGAACAGATAATAGGCCTACACAGATATGAACATTGGAGAGGATAGGCCTAGGGAGACAGAAGCGTTGAGGAGAAGGCTCAGAGAGGTACGTAAATGTCTTCTTGCTTATTTTACCGGAGATCTCAATAGGTGTAAAGGGACCACGACTTTTCAAATATATATATACCAGGAGTCCTCAGGTTGTACTTCAGCTAAGTTGCGGGAAATGCTCTGTATAACCAGGGGCTTTCTATATAGTATGTCACTGATGTCAGCTATGGTCTGTTTAAGTTGTATCATGTACTTGTAGAAATAAAGATTATTATTATTATTATTATTATTATTATTATTATTATTAGTAGTAGTAGTAGTAGTAGTAGTAGTAGTAGTAGTAGTAGTACTATTAAATATCCTTGGTAAGGTCACATTAGATTATGTTGCTCGGTTATGGTCACCGGATTAGAGAATGGACATAAATGCGCTCTTGCACTCAGCAGACGGAGGATCAAGTCTTCAACACGTCTTGCGCTGTATGACCCGCATGGGTTTAGCGCTTAACATGAATTCAACAACAATAACAACTGGAAATTATACAAAGAAAGATCGTATGTCGTTATGTTTAAGACTCTTCCTTCGTGATCTCTTTAAGGTGTCTTGAAGAGGGACCTCGATAAATTCCTTAAATCAGTTCCTGATTAGCAGGGCCGGATTTAGACCTTGGGGGGCCCAGGACACTTCAGGTTGGGGGGGCCCGGGACACTTCAGGTTGGGGGGGGCCCGGGACACTTCAGGTTGGGGGGGGGCCCGGGACACTTCAGGTTGGGGGGGGCCCGGGACACTTCAGGTTGGGGGGGCCCGGGACACTTCAGGTTGGGGGGGGCCCGGGACACTTCAGGGTGGGGGGCCCGGGACACTTCAGGTTGGGGGGGGCCCGGGACACTTCAGGTTGGGGGGGCCCGGGACACTTCAGGTTGGGGGGGGCCCGGGACACTTCAGGTTGGGGGGGGCCCGGGACACTTCAGGTTGGGGGGGGCCCGGGACACTTCAGGTTGGGGGGCCCGGGACACTTCAGGTTGGGGGGGCCCGGGACACTTCAGGTTGGGGGGGCCCGGGACACTTCAGGTTGGGGGGGGCCCGGGACACTTCAGGTTGGGGGGGGGCCCGGGACACTTCAGGTTGGGGGGGGCCCGGGACACTTCAGGTTGGGGGGGGCCCGGGACACTTCAGGTTGGGGGGCCCGGGACACTTCAGGTTGGGGGGGGCCCGGGACACTTCAGGGGGGGGGCCCGGGACACTTCAGGTTGGGGGGGGCCCGGGACACTTCAGGTTGGGGGGGGCCCGGGACACTTCAGGTTGGGGGGGGGCCCGGGACACTTCAGGTTGGGGGGCCCCGGGACACTTCAGGTTGGGGGGCCCGGGACACTTCAGGTTGGGGGGGCCCGGGACACTTCAGGTTGGGGGGGGCCCGGGACACTTCAGGTTGGGGGGCCCGGGACACTTCAGGTTGGGGGGGCCCGGGACACTTCAGGTTGGGGGGGGCCCAGGACACTTCAGGTTGGGGGGGGGCCTTGAACATGGAAATTAAATTGAATTACAAATAAGAAATGAACTAAAATGAATGATAATCAGCAGTTTTCCAAGAGGACGTCTGATTTGATTTTTCTCAGTTTTATTGACTTTAAGAATAACTTTGAGTATAATTTTCAGTTTGTAATATATTCCACCTCTAAACTGACGCCAACCAAAAATAGTTAAGTCAAGTCAAGTTATTCAAAGGGAGAGGGGGGGGGGCTTTCTTTCTATTTTTTATCCCCCACACACACTTTATTTGTTAATTCCTTTTATTAATTAAGCTAATTTTTGTTATTATTACATTTCGTTATAAAGGAAATCCCTCGTTTGGGGGCCACCCTCTGGCAGGGGGGCCCAGGGCAGTTGCTCCCTTATAAATCCCGTCCTGCTGATCAGCCGGGTTGTGGTGCACACGTTGGACTGCAGGTGGAGGGCACTAACAGCATGATTGATGAGGTCATCAACCAGGAGACCTGGTCTGGGACCGGACGCGACTACAGGTAGCCTGTTAACCTTTCTTTTAAGAAGGGTGACTTTATGTCTGTGAATGGCTCTTGATCCAAGGAATTGAAGATAATATCTCCTTCCTCGAATCAAGACTTGATAAAGAATAAAAGGGCACAATACCGCTACTGGAACTATACACAAATATCCCGCGTGACTAGTTAATGGTTTCAGTCGGATCGAAGTGTCGTCATACGTTTAATTCTCTGTGCGTATTATTTGCCTGTGAAGGGCTCGTGATACAAGGAAATGAAGCTAATATCTTCTCCTTCAAATCATTCCAAATTCTCCCAAATTCTCCAGACGCTGTGTGACTGACTCCGTGATTACTGTATACAGTCAGGGAAGAGGATGCAGAAATTATGTATCCGTTCTGGACTCGCTGAAGCGCTCCAGGAAAACACAACAGTGTCTCCCTAGGGAACTAAGTATCACTGAAGGGTAACCTTTATGGGGCACGTAAGTTGTTTCCCTGTCTTCTAATAACATATTCATTTTTCCACTATAATCAACCTTGTCCATAATTATTATCGTATTTGCTTTGTTTCGTAAGGTGAAGTCCAGGATCTTTCTTTAATTCATGGTATGACTTAACAAGTCTTTGAGGACAGCTGGGTTGCACAGGTCCGAGCGAAGCATCACGATCACAATATATACTCGGCTTCTAACGTTAAACTGGTGACTCAAGAAATCGTAATGACACGATTGCAAACAAACCATACCCCCGGCCGGGATTGAACCCGCGGTCATAGAGTCTCAAAACTCCTCTGGATGAATCTTATTGTGGCTAGCTGGTCTGGTGGCTAACGCGACGGGCTGGAGTTTTGAGACTCTATGACCGCGGGTTCATTCCCGGCCGGGGGTATGGTTAAACTGGTGTATCGTACCTGCAAGAATGTTGACACTGTCAGCGGAGTGTGTAGGCGCTGTTTTGCCAGTTTTAATTTCCAAATGGTGCAGCAGTATTTTCCATTCAGCATCTGGTATAATATGCTTCTTCCAAGTGGCTTCGGTCTTTAAGGGCTGAATTATGTTGTGAAATGGTTGAATTTCTCGGGGGATTTAGGCTTTGTAGCTACAAATTTATTAATTTATTAACGTGAAGTTGTCGGGTTGTGTATTACAGCTGAAGAATACAGCTTCTGCTCAGCTTTCATCTTGTAGCGTTGATGTATTTTTCTCAAAGGAGGCTTCGTCTTTATTTTATTTAACAAATTATGATCCAAGAACTAGAGAATGTCTCTCCTGATCAGAAGTCAGTGTTTGACTTTAGTGAGTTAACCTGAGTTAAGACCTCATAATGTAAGTTGTATGTACAGTGACATCTGACTGTCTTCAAGGCTATTGTAGCAAATTTCTGTACTCACCTATTTGTACTCACCTATTTGTGGTTGCAGGGGTCGAGTCACAGCTCCTGGCCCCGCCTCTTCGCTGATTGCTACTAGGTCCTCTCTCTCCCTGCCCCATGAGCTCTATCATACCTCGCCTTAAAACTATGTATGGTTCCTGCCTCCACCACATCACTTTCTAGGCTATTCCATGGCCTGACTACTCTATGACTGAAGAAATACTTCCTAACATCCCTTTGATTCATCTGAGTCTTCAACTTCCAATTGTGACCTCTTGTGTCTGTGTCCCATCTCTGGAACATCCCGTCTTTGTCCACCTCGTCTATTCCGCGCAGTATTTTATATGTCGTTATCATGTCTCCCCTGACCCTCCTGGCCTCCAGTGTCGTCAGGCCGATTTCCCTCAACCTTTCTTCATAGGACAATCCCCGTAGCTCTGGGACTAGTCTTGTTGCAAACCTTTGCACTTTCTCTAATTTCTTGACGTGCTTGACTAGGTGTGGATTCCAAACTGGTGCTGCATACTCCAGTATGGGCCTGACGTAGATGGTGTACAGAGTCTTAAACGAATCCTTACTGAGGTATCGGAACGCTATCCGTAGGTTTGCCAGGCGCCCGTATGCTGCAGCAGTTATCTGATTGATGTGCGCCTCAGGAGATATGCTCGGTGTTATACTCACCCCCAGATCTTTTTCCTTGAGTGAGGTTTGCAGTCTTTGGCCATCTAAACTATGTTGTGTCTGCGGTCTTCTTTGCCCTTCCCCAATCTTCATGACTTTGCATTTGGCAGGGTTAAATTCAAGGAGCCAGTTGCTGGACCAGGCTTGTAGCCTGTCCAGATCTCTTTGTAGTCCTGCCTGATCCTCGTCCGATTCGATTCTTCTCATTAACTTCACATCGTCTGCAAACAAGGACACTTCTGAGTCTATCCCTTCCGTTATGTCGTTCACGTATACCAAGAACAGCACAGGTCCTAGGACTGACCCCTGTGGAACCCCGCTTGTCACAGGCGCCCACTCTGACACCTCGTCGCCTCCCTGTCAGATATTCTCTGATCCAGTGCAGTGCCTTTCCTGTTATGTGTGCCTGGTCCTCTAGCTTTTGCAGTAACCTCTTGTGAGGAACTGTGTCGAAAGCCTTCTTGCAGTCCAAAAATACGCAGTCGATCCACCCCTCTCTCTCTTGTCTTACTTCTGTCACCTTGTCATAAAACTCTAGTAGGTTTGTGACACAGGATTTTCCTTCCCTGAAACCGTGCTGGTTGTCAATTATACACTTGTTTCTTTCCAGGTGCCCCACCACTCTCCTCCTGATGATCTTCTCCATGACCTTGCATACTATACACGTTAGTGATACAGGTCTGTAGTTTAGTGCCTCATGTCTGTCTCCCTTTTTAAAAATTGGGACTACATTTGCCATTTTCCATACCTCAGGGAGTTGCCCAGTTTCAAATGATGTGTTGAAGATCTTTGTTAATGGCTCACACAATATCTCTGCTCCCTCTTTAAGGACCCATGGAGAGATGTTGTCTGGTCCCACCGCCTTTGAGGTGTCAAGTTCGCATAGCAGCTTCTTCACCTCCTCCTTGGTTATATGTACCTCATCCAGCACTTGCTGGTGTGCCCCCCTGTTCTGATTTCTTGGAGTCCTACTGGTTTCCACTGTAAATACCTCTTTAAATCTTGTGTTGAGCTCCTGACATACCTCTCGGTCGTTTCTTGTGAATTCCCCATCACCCTTCCTCAGTCTGATTACCTGGTCCTTGACTGTTGTTTTCCTCCTGATGTGGCTGTACAACAGCTTTGGGTCAGTCTTTACTTTTGATGCTATGTCATTTTCATATTGTCTCTGAGCCTCCCTTCTTATCTGTGCATATTCGTTTCTGGCTCTTCGGCTGATTTCTTTATTTTCCTGAGTTCTCTGTCTTCTGTACCTTTTCCATTCTCTAGTACACCTAGTTTTTGCCTCCCTACACCTTTGGGTGAACCAAGGACTCGTTCTGTTCTTCCCATTATTTTTGTTTCCCTTGGGAACAAACCTCTCCTCTGCCTCCTTGCATTTTGTTGCTACATAGTCCATCATTTATTGTACTGGTTTTCCTGTCAGTTCCCTCTCCCACTGAATGTCTTGAAGGAAGTTCCTCATGTCTGAGTAGTTCCCCCTTTTGTAGTTTGGTTTTTCCCAGCCTATTCCTGCTACTCTCTCCACTTGGAGCTCAACTATGTAGTCGAAGCACAGAACCACATGATCACTAGCTCCCAGGGGCCTTTCATACATGATACCCTCGATGTCCGAACTACTCATGGTGAATACAAGGTCCAACCTTGCTGGTTCATCCTTTCCTCTCTCTCTGGTAGTATCTCTAACATGTTGATGCATGAGGTTCTCCAGTACCACATCCATCATCTTGGCTCTCCATGTTTCGGGACCCCCATGGGGCTCCAGGTTTTCCCAGTCAATCTCCTTGTGATTGAAATCACCCATAACTAGTAACTTTGCTCCCCCCATGTGTGCTCTCCTGGCCACCTCGGCTAGTGTGTTGATCATTGCTCTGTTGCTCTCATCGTATTCTTCTCTTGGCCTCCTGCAGTTCTGTGGTGGGTTGTACATTACTGCAATTATCACCTTATGTCCCTCAGACTGGATTGTTCCTACTAAGTAGTCCCTTTCGCCCATGCCATCCATTCCTTCCTGTGTTATGTATTCAGAGCATAAATAAAAGTTACTGAACGTAGGGAAGGTGGGAGGCAGAGGATATGTAACGTAGGGAACCTGGAGTCTACCTGGAGGGTATTCCAGGGATCAACGCCCCTGCGGCCCAGTCCACGACTAGGCCTCCCGGTGGATCAGGGCCTAATCAACCAGGTTGTTACTGCTGGGTGCACGTAGTCCAACGTACGAACCACAACTCGGCTGATCCGGCACCGACTTTAAGTATCTGTCCAGCTCCCTCTTGAAGGGAAGGTGGGACGTAGGGGATCTGGAACGTAGGGAACGTGGAACGTAGGTAATATGGAACGTAGGGAAGGTGGAACGTAGGGAATATGGAACGTAGGGAAGGTGGAACGTAGGGAAGGTGGAACATGAGGGATATGGAACGTAGGAAAGGTGGAATACAGGGGATGTGGAACGTAAGGAAGGTGGAAAGTAGGGGATATGGAACGTAGGGAAGGTGGAACATAAGGGATATGGAACGTAGGGAAGCTGGAAGGTATGGTATATGGAACGTAGGGAAAGTGGAACATAGAGGATGTGGAACGTAAGAAAGCTTCATTCCCTGTAGCAGTAATGACGAGATCTTGTATACTCAGCGGCCAGTTTAAGTTGCGGATTTCCTTTGTTTATGTTATGATGTTTTGTGGTAATTTCGAAGAAGTATCATGTTCTTGACGGCGTGAATTGTTTAGCGTTACTTGTGACGCAACGAGAGTTACCACTGTCGTGTGTTGTGACGCAACGAGAGTTACCACTGTCATGTGTTGTGACGCAACGAGTTACCACTGTCATGTGTTGTGACGCAACGATAGATACTACTGTCATGTGTTGTGACGCAACGATAGTTACTACTGTCATGTGTTGTGACGCAACGAGAGTTACCACTGTCATGTGTTGTGATGCAACGAGAGTTACTACTGTCATGTGTTGTGACGCAACGATAGATACTACTGTCATGTGTTGTGATGCAACGATAGTTACTACTGTCATGTGTTGTGACGCAACGAGAGTTACCACTGTCATGTGTTGTGACGCAACGAGAGTTACCACTGTCGTGTGTTGTGACGCAACGAGAGTTACCACTGTCATGTGTTGTGACGCAACGAGAGTTACCACTGTCATGTGTTGTGACGCAACGAGAGTTACCACTGTCGTGTGTTGTGACGCAACGAGAGTTACCACTGTCATGTGTTGTGACGCAACGATAGTTACTACTGTCATGTGTTGTGACGCAACGAGAGTTACTACTGTCATGTGTTGTGACGCAACGAGAGTTACCACTGTCATGTGTTGTGACGCAACGATAGTTACTACTGTCATGTGTTGTGACGCAACGAGAGTTACCACTGTCGTGTGTTGTGATGCAACGATAGTTACTACTGTCATGTGTTGTGACGCAACGATAGATACTACTGTCATGTGTTGTGACGCAACGATAGATACTACTGTCATGTGTTGTGACGCAACGATAGTTACTACTGTCATGTGTTGTGACGCAACGAGAGTTACCACTGTCGTGTGTTGTGACGCAACGATAGTTACTACTGTCATGTGTTGTGACGCAACGATAGATACTACTGTCATGTGTTGTGACGCAACGATAGTTACTACTGTCATGTGTTGTGACGCAACGAGAGTTACCACTGTCATGTGTTGTGACGCAACGAGAGTTACCACTGTCATGTGTTGTGATGCAACGATAGATACTACTGTCATGTGTTGTGACGCAACGATAGTTACCACTGTCATGTGTTGTGACGCAACGAGAGTTACCACTGTCATGTGTTGTGACGCAACGAGAGTTACCACTGTCATGTGTTGTGACGCAACGAGAGTTACCACTGTCATGTGTTGTGACGCAACGAGAGTTACCACTCTCATGTGTTGTGACGCAACGAGAGTTACCACTGTCATGTGTTGTGACGCAACGAGAGTTACCACTGTCGTGTGTTGTGACGCAACGATAGATACTACTGTCATGTGTTGTGACGCAACGATAGTTACTACTGTCATGTGTTGTGACGCAACGAGAGTTACCACTGTCATGTGTTGTGACGCAACGAGAGTTACCACTCTCATGTGTTGTGACGCAACGAGAGTTACCACTGTCATGTGTTGTGACGCAACGAGAGTTACCACTGTCATGTGTTGTGACGCAACGAGAGTTACCACTCTCATGTGTTGTGACGCAACGAGAGTTACCACTGTCATGTGTTGTGACGCAACGAGAGTTACCACTGTCATGTGTTGTGACGCAACGAGAGTTACCACTGTCATGTGTTGTGGTCTTTGGGTTTGAAAACTATCGACTGCAGGTGTTGTATATCCTCTGTATACTGACATTAAGATATTTAATTCGTAAAATAGAATCAAAGTAAACTTTGTGTATATGTCCAGGGAGTTTACCTGGAGGGTGTTCCGAGAGTCAACATCCCTCCCCCCGTGGCCCAGTCTTTGACCAGGCCTCCCGGTGGATCAGGACCTGATCAACCAGGCTGTTGCTGCTGGCCGCAGGTAGTCCAACGTACGAACCACAGCCCGGCTGACCGGGTACTGACTTTCGGGAAATACAGATCTGAGTGTATATCCTGAGGCGCACCTCTTGGTGTATATATTCCGAGAAATACACACCCGAAATGCGTATATCCTGAGATTTACATCTCTTGGTGTATATCTTGATATATACTCCTCTGAGTGTATATCTTCTTTCAACAAACCGGCCGTATCCCACCAAGGCAGGGTGACCCAAAAAGAAA
Organism: Cherax quadricarinatus; assembly: GCF_038502225.1. Lineage (NCBI taxonomy): Eukaryota > Metazoa > Arthropoda > Malacostraca > Decapoda > Parastacidae > Cherax > Cherax quadricarinatus. The sequence goes on from NC_091344.1 coordinate 21,544,584, forward strand.
AACGAAAGTTTCTCTTTTTTAATTGAGTAATTTATACGGGAGAAGGGGTTACTAGCCCCTTGCTCCCGGCATTTTAGTCTGAGTGTATATATCCTGATGTATATACTTCTCGGTGTATATAAACATGTGTTAACTATGGCTTAATGATAAGAGTCAAGGTGGTGGAGGAGAGGCTGAAAATGCTCGTTACTGTGAAAGGAGTTCCCCAGGGCGACCCTAAGCTGGTTATTTCTGGTCAGTGTTACGTAGAAGAGGGCGAGAGAAAACGCAGGGGAGGAGAAAGGAGAGAGGAGGAAGAGAAAGGGAAGCGAGAAGAAAGGGAAGGATGGTGGGGGGAGGGGGAATCTGATGGAATAAAAAAAAATTGTGTAGAGGCAATCTATTTATTCTCACGTGTGATACGCGTGCAGATTCAAACGTTTCTTATTAATGTCCCGCCACCGCGTTGCCAGATGTGTTGCGGCTGTTTTTACTATTCTTATTTGTGGTTAAACATGCGTTTTTATAGGTTTATGCAACTTTGCTTAACCTAAAAGAATATTTGTATGTTGTAAAAATGGAAATATGTATGAAAAGCGTAATTGTGCGGGTTGTGCTGGCGACGCAGCCTCCGGTACCATCAGGAATTTAGTCAAGAAGGCAGCAAAAAGAGCGGACATTACTGCAGGCAGCAGGGAAGACGTCCAGGGACATACATAGGTATTACTGAACACAGATATGTATGCCTGAGGGATGATACGACATGTCAACAGTGCATCGTAACACCAATAAACATCAGATGACCTTTCTTGCAGCTAAGTGCCACGTCCTGGAACCAAATCCACGGCCACCATCATGGACCTGGATAAACTAAAACCAGCTAGCAGGAGGCCTGGTCAGGGACTGGACCGCGGGGGCGTTGACCCCCGGAACACCCTCAAGGTAGACTCCAGGTTGTGTGCGTAAATGGTATATATAATGTCATTTATGCACACGACCACAGGATGGCGATACGTCTACAAATAAAGATACCCAGATGTTGCACATGTCTAATTGTAGACTCCAAGTAGCACTGCAGAGAATAGTGACGGTATGTATAAGATTCTAGCAAGGGATCATGGACTAGTAGTGATATGAGCAACGCACGTTACCAATATCGTTGCGCACACTAGAAAGCAGAACTACTCAACAGAGTAATTTACTTGGACGTCGGCGCACCAATGATTTCAGTTTCACACTGCCACACACAACTCGGGGAGGATAAGTCGCTTAAACTCTTCCAGTGAGGGAGACGGATTCCTAGCCTTCCAGTGGCCTAGGTCAAGTAGCCTCCTCTACCGTGTCTGATGCTCTTCTCCACACCTTTTCTTGCGTTTCCGGCTCCCCAAACCCTAATACACCTCTTGGTGTATATACACTGACATACAAATATATTTAAGGTGATCGAGAGAAAATTTGGTAACCATGATTGTCCATGTGTGCGGAACCACGCTGTGACTTACTTAGTAATGTGTTTCTCGAATAGTAGTTTATATATATATATATATATATATATATATATATATATATATATATATATATATATATATATATATATATATATATATATATATATGCAATAAAATCACAGTAAACAGGTGATTTCAGAATATGCAAAACAACCACTGTGAAAGAATAGAGAAATTCCAAACACTTTCGTGACTACTCACATTATCAAGGAACTATGAAAGTAAAGCATCCAAGGAAGGTATATAAAGGGTCTGGCCAACACCTCACTATCAGATCCCACAACAGTTAAACACCTGACGCGCGCCGGCCCAACTGGACAGGTCCTTCCACAACCCACCAACAAACTATTCTACCCAAGAAAATTTTTAAAATTATTATTTGTCCAGTGTATTATTAAATTCTCCCCAAATTCTATTAATTATAAATGGATCTAATTTATATAAACCAAAGGAAATACTCATATTAATATTCATATTAATATTCATATTATATGTATATATATATATATATATATATATATATATATATATATATATATATATATATATATTATATATATATGTCGTGCCGAATAGGCAGAACTTGCGATCTTGGCTTAAATAGCAACGCTCATCTTGCCATATAGGACAAGTGAAAATTTGTGTATGCAATAATTTCACCAAAATCATTCTGAACCTAACGAAAAAAATATATTTGATTGTGTTTGTTTAGTACTAAATTATTGTAAACGTATTTAAAATATATTTAGTTGGGTTAGGCTAAAATAAATTGCTCTTGTTATAATAAGGTTAGGTAAGTTTTCTAAGATTCTTTTGGTGCAAAATTAATTTTTTTTACATTAACATTAATGAAAAAAATATATCTTTAAACGTATAAGAGAAAATTTCAGAACGGACTTAATTTTAAATGAGTTCTTGCTAATTGACCAGTTTTACATATATATGTATATATACATATATATATATATATATATATATATATATATATATATATATATATATATATATATGTATATGTCGTGAGTACACACACACACACACACACACACACACACACACACACACACACACACACACACACACACACACACACACACACACACACACACACACACACACACACACACACACACACACACACACACACACATATATATATATATATATATATATATATATATGTGTGTGTGTGTGTGTGTGTGTGTGTGTGTGTGTGTGTGTGTGTGTGTATGTGTACTCACCTAATTGTGGTTGCAGGGGTCGAGACTCAGCTCCTGGCCTCGCCTCTTCACTGATCGTTACTCGGTTCTCTCTCTCTGCTTCCTGAGCTTTGTCATACCTCGTCTTAAAGCTATGTATGATTCCTGCCTCCACATCACTCTCCAGACTGTTCCACTTCCTGACCACTCCTGACCCCTCGTTTCTGTGTCCCATCTCTGGAACATCTTGTCTCTGTCCACCTTGTCTATTCCACGCAGTATTTTGTATGTCATTATCATGTCTCCCCTAACCCTGCTGTCCTCCAGTGTCGTCAGGCCGATTTCCCTTAACCTTTCTTCGTAGGACATTACCCTTAGCTCTGGAACTAACCTTGTCGCAAACCTTTGCACTTTCTCTAATTTCTTAACGTGCTTGACCCGGTGCGAGTTCCAAAATGGTGTGTGTTAGTTACCATTTTGTCCTAGGCACATGTCGATTAGACACTAGGCCTGTTGTATATGGGTACGTGTGTGTGTGTGTGTGTGTGTGTGTGTGTGTACTCACCTATTTGTGGTTGCAGGGGTCGAGTCACAGCTCCTGGCCCCGCCTCTTCGCTGATTGCTACTAGGTCCTCTCTCTCCCTGCCCCATGAGCTCTATCATACCTCGCCTTAAAACTATGTATGGTTCCCGCCTCCACTACGTCACTTTCTAGGCTATTCCACGGCCTGACTACTCTATGACTGAAGAAATACTTAACATCCCTTTGATTCATCTGAGTCTTCAACTTCCAATTGTGACCTCTTGTGTCTGTGTCCCTTCTCTGGAACATCCCGTCTTTGTCCACCTTGTCTATTCCGCGCAGTATTTTATATGTCGTTATCATGTCTCCCCCTGACCCTCCTGTCCTCCTGTGTCGTCAGGCCGATTTCCCTCAACCTTTCTTCGTAGGACAATCCCCGTAGCTCTGGGACTAGTCTTGTTGCAAACCTTTGCACTTTCTCTAATTTCTTGACGTGCTTGACTAGGTGTGGGTTCCAAACTGGTGCTGCATACTCCAGTATGGGCCTGACGTAAATGGTATACAGTCTTAAATGAATCCTTACTGAGGTATCGGAACGCTATCCGTAGGTTTGCCAGGCGCCCGTATGCTGCAGCAGTTATCTGATTTATGTGCGCCTCAGGAGATATGCTCGGTGTTATACTCACCCCCAGATCTTTTTCCTTGAGTGAGGTTTGCAGTCTTTGGCCATCTAAACTATATTGTGTCTGCGGTCTTCTTTGCCCTTCCCCAATCTTCATGACTTTGCATTTGGCAGGGTTAAACTCAAGGAGCCAGTTGCTGGACCAGGCTTGTAGCCTGTCCAGGTCTCTTTGTAGTCCTGCCTGATCCTCATCCGATTTGATTCTTCTCATTAACTTCACATCATCTGCAAACAAGGACACTTCTGAGTCTATCCCTTCTGTTATGTCGTTCACATAACAGTATAGTGTGTGTGTGTGTGTGTGTGTGTGTGTGTGTGTGTGTGTGTGTGTGTGTGTGTGTGTGTGTGTGTGTGTGTGTGTGTGTGTGTGTGTGTGTGTGTGTGTGTGTGTGTGTGTGTGTGTGTGTGTGTGTGTGTTTATAATGAAAAAATACCACAGTGAAAATAGGAAATAAAACCTGAGCGCTATTATGTGCTTACAAACATATCTTCAGAGCTATTCCTCTGAAGATATGTGTGTAAGCACATGAAAGCAATCAGAATTAAATGTTAACATTCAGACTTTCAACAGCACGAAGGCACCTTCCTTGAAGGATGGTTCGGTAACGTTGGTAGAATTAGCTACAGTGTTAGGTAAAAGAACACGAGTGCAACAAATGTGATATTTTATTGTGGCAGTAGGACATTACTGCTCATATTCTTTCACCTCACTTGGTCACCGGTGTATATACTATCTGCGTCCTTGTATTGTTTGCATTGGCTTGACAAAAGCTCCTGGAGAATGAATCGTTGCCGTAATCAAATTTCTCATTAGTTGCACATGTGTCCATCTAGCTAGCGTGAGTCAGTAGCTGGTACATCTTGGGTGGTGGTACGGGAGACTACTCAGTCATGGGAGCTTTGGTTGCCCTTCACCACCTCTTCTCTGGCCGTTTTTTGCTTTTGTACTTTTTTGAAGTTTGACACTGAGGTGGTTTCCTTGTGCGGCGGCGCCACCAGCAAGAGAGACTCTCACGTGACTGCTCAGGGTTGTGGTTTCCGGCAGGGAGACACAACTGCTTCAGAGATAACAAAGGCGACGCTGGACACTGGTTATACCTCCTGGGAAGGTGTGAGGCTCGACGCACACCGCTGTATTGTGCCCCATTACCTTCCTCTGCATTCTTCACACATTGTTTATGCGCTGGAGAGTAAATCAACTGCCTGGAAATGAAAGAGAGAGAGAGAGAAAGAGAGAGAGAGAGCGAGAGAGAGAGAGAGAGAGAGAGAGAGAGAGAGAGAGAGAGAGAGAGAGAGAGAGAGAGAGAGAGAGAGAGAGAGAGAGAGAGAGAGAGAGAGAGAGACTGACTCCACCCTTCTCCAGAACTATCACTCCATCTGAGATCATATATACCCAGGATGACTCGAGTAGGGAACACATTCGTACAGCATAATGATGTCAACGAGATAAAGTCAGTTGATCAAATGAAAATGCTGGCCCACAGATGGCTCCAACTTCATCCTGTTCCCTACTTGTATGTCTCATAACAATAAAAATCCTTTCAAATGAGCTAATGTAGGTAACAGCTCTTAGCTTGCCAATAAAGATAGGAATCCTTAACTTTGTCAAATCCTGTGTAAAGAGAGAGAGAGAGAGAGAAAGAGAGAGAGAGGAAGTAGTCTATTACGGATGGTCGACTCTCTGGCTGTGACTTTGACAGCTCGTGGATGAGAATTAGGGTGTCTGTTAGCTGACGGTGGATCGAGCCCTCACCACTCCATATGCTGAATCACCCACATAGATTTTCCATTTCACTTAAAATAATAATTATCAAGACACAGAGGAACTTAAAAAAATATGCACATGCTTATTATGTGTGAACAAATAAGCTCACTTAATACCCTCTGTATGACGCGTTTTTTTATATATAAATGTTGCTGTAAAAGTACATTAAAAATTAAATAGCACGTGAAAAGGCTCTTATAGTACGTGCTCTTACAAAGAAGAGCTTTTTACGAGAGGTCACTGTATTGGATTTCTTCACACCAGCACTTGCGTGTTCCTCAACAGTGATATAACTAAGGTAGTTTAGTCTCATAATTATTTACGAGAATACCCACAAACACATGTAACATTAAAGAGGAGCAGCAGGATCGTTGGGCAGGCTCCACAAAGCTATAATACCTGCATTTGTGAAGATGCACAGGTGTTGTGATGCTTCACACCCAGGGGAAGATGCACAGGTGTTGTGATGCTTCACACCCAGGGGAAGATGCACAGGTGTTGTGATGCTTCACACCCAGGGGAAGATGCACAGGTGTTGTGATGCTTCACACCCAGGTGAAGATGCACAGGTGTTGTGATGCTTCACACCCAGGGGAAGATGCACAGGTGTTGTGATGCTTCACACCCAGGGGAAGATGCACAGGTGTTGTGATGCTTCACACCCAGGGGAAGATGCACAGGTGTTGTGATGCTTCACACCCAGGGGAAGATGCACAGGTGTTGTGATGCTTCACACCCAGGGGAAGATTTTACGCCACGGTGGTGCAGGCAGCCGCTCCTGTGTCTAGCGCTCAAAAACTGGGCCTTCACAGTCATGCTGAACGCTCCGATGATCCTGAACACTAATTAACACCTGAGTGGGCGGATAGCAGGGCCCCCCACGTCCTCATACCTTTGTCTGAACCACCTCTCTCTCTCTCTCTCTCTCTCTCTCTCTCTCTCTCTCTCTCTCTCTCTCTCTCTCTCTCTCTCTCTCTCTCTCTCTCTCTCTCTTTCTCTTCCACCTGTGCCTTCACTATTGTCGCTGGTACGATATTTTGATTCTCTCAGGTGTTATCGTTGGTGCTAACTCTTTGGTATCTTTAATAAATATTTAAAACAAGTATATAAGTGAGAGTGGTTGGGTGACCAGAACTTGCCTAACACGAACCAGTAAGCATGTTCCAGTTATGGTTTGGTTACTATAATGTGGTAGCCTATCCTTCTGTCTAAGACACTGGTTTCATCCACAATGGAAATAAGTCACTTGGTCCAACTTTTTTTTTTTGGGGGGGGGGGAGGTTATCCTAAGTAATTTATACATACGTTGCTATGTATGATAATTTGTGTAACTGCATTTATGTGTACCTGTACTTAAATAAACTTAATCCCATTCCCCCCTCAATCCCTCTCACCCTGAAATGGGGTTGATAACGTCACTGGTGAACGAAAAGTCCTCATAATATAAAATGTCATAACCCGCATTGTGTGTCGTATTTACATACACTCACCCTTGAGATAGTGTGAAGAGCCAGGCCGAGTGTGGGAAGATGGAGGCGCCAGGCGCGGAGGTCCTCACTACCTTGGAATACAAGTCCATAATTACTACCAGCTGATTAACCCAACCAACCAGCAGCCTCTCACCACCATTTTGGTAGCCGGATCTTAAAATATTTAGTTCTCTCATTACAAATGGTTATTTGTGGAAGAGGCAAAGGAGAGTAACGTGAGAGAGGTAACTAGTGGTGGTTAACAGCAGCGGTGATCACAATACACAAGTATTCCTTGACATTCATGCTGTTTTAAACGCTTCTTCTTCTTGGATTGCTGAAAATGGTATAAAATTCCAACAAATAAACCCAGTGAGGAGCAGCGGTGCGGTGGGGACAATAAGGGAACACTGTATCAACATCCGGGGTCCTAAATTATTCAACATCTTACCGAAGATATCAGAAACACGGCTGGAACAAGTGTAGAAGCCTTCAAGAGGAAACTGAACAAGTATCCTCACCAGGTGCCAGATCAACCAGGCTGTGATGGAAGTGTGGGGCAGCGGGCCTCCAGCAGCAACAGCCTGGTTGATCAGGCAAGCGCCAGACGAGCCTGGCCCATGGCCGGGCTCAGAGAGTAGAGAAGCTCTCGAAACTCTTCAAAGGTAAGTTGAAGATAAATACATTTCCAACAGTTGAGTACCATTATTGCTGAAACTTCCGCCTACACAGTAGACTTCTTCAGTCAAATACAGAGACAGCAGGTGTAGTAGTGATATAAAGATGATGTAATCAGTTCATCAACCTTGGAGAAAAAGTATTTGGGGTAATCAGTCCCTCAGCCTGGAGTGGATGAGTTCAGTCCGCCAGCTGACGGTATTTCCAGTTCCAATAAGTCGTATTTTTAGTTAGAGGACAGAGGCTTGAGCCTTCACTCTTGCACTCCATGATATAAGGGTTTAACGCTTCACATGAAGTAACTAATGAATTCCGAATCCATGTCATCATCAACTTCAGCAGTGTTGTACAAACCGTTCAACTTTCTTATTGAACACCTACCAACTTTTCATTGGTAAGGGAGTGAATATCTTGAAAGTACCTCTCACGTGGTAATAACTTTTTCGCCTCTGCTGCAGGGAGTGGGGAAACTTTTCGTAGTTCGATCCCCGGTACGGGTGGAAACATTAAGATGTGTTTCCTTAAGACACCTGCTGTCCATGTTCACCTATCAGTAAAATTGGTATCTGGGTGTTATCGACTGGTGCGGGTCGCATCCTGAGAATAAAACTTGACCTAATTTGCCCGAAATGCTCTGCAAAGCAAGGGACTTTCTATACAGTAGTATGTCATTGATGTCAGCTATGGTCTGTATACCTTGTACTTGTAGAAATAAAGATTATTATTATTATTATTGTTATTATTATTATTATTATTATTATTATTATTATTATTATTATTATTATTATTATTATTATTATTATTATTATTATTATTATTATAAGGGGAAGGGAGGCTGTGATGGTTAATGGAGGGAAGATAAGTATATAGAGGGAGGGGGAGAAGGGAAGTGGAAATGGAGGGAGTGACAACTGTTCTACGATACAAGTTGTCATTGGAGCCTCTTAGTGTTGTGGTATCAGGTGCAGCATATATATAGCTTATTTGAGAGGTAGATTGCCCCTCACTGCCTTTGTTGATGGTCATGAAGCAGTCTCGTGCATCTCACTTTGTTGATGGTCATGAAGCAGTCTCGTGCACCTCACTTTGTTGATGGTCATGAAGCAGTCTCGTGCATCTCACTTTGTTGATGGTCATGAAGCAGTCTCGTGCATCTCACTTTGTTGATGGTCATGAAGCAGTCTCGTGCATCTCACTTTGTTGATGGTCATGAAGCAGTCTCGTGCACCTCACTTTGTTGATGGTCATGAAGCAGTCTCGTGCATCTCACTTTGTTGATGGTCATGAAGCAGTCTCGTGCATCTCACTTTGTTGATGGTCATGAAGCAGTCTCGTGCATCTCACTTTGTTGATGGTCATGAAGCAGTCTCGTGCACCTCACTTTGTTGATGGTCATGAAGCAGTCTCGTGCATCTCACTCTCACAAGCATCTGGTATCTAAATCAACTTCTAACCAAGCTCAAAGGTAACCCCATTTTTCCTTCCATCTACAAGAGACTTACGCGAGTCTTTTATATAAGGTAGTCCCCTCCCTTCTTCACTCTACGGGTAATCCAGTTGTTTTCCAGTAAGCGAGTCATCAGATGACCGCGTCTGACTCTTTTTTCCCCTCGTGACGAAGCAAACACCAGCAGCACCTAACAGGTAGACGGGGAAGCCGAGGAAGTGTGTTGAAGAACAGACAAAATGGAGCTCAGGTGACGGGGGGGCTGTGGTGATCTATGTCATGCTCAGCCACCCTCATCATCACCATCACCACCACCCCAACACACCCGTCCTGGGGATACTCATCTTGAAAGTAGGGGTTGAAGAGGGAAGAGTTGATGAACAGGGATAGGCTGTGGGGGCAATAAAGGGGAGGAGAGGCTGTGTGGTGGTGAAGGTATACCTGGAGGGGGTTTCGGGGATCAACACCCTCTCGGTCTGGTCTGTAACCAGGCCTCGCGGTGGACCAGGGCCTGATCAACCAGACTGTTACTGCTGGCCGCACGTAAACTGACATACGCGGCACAGCCCGGCTGGTCAGGTACCAACTTTAGATGCCTGTCCAGCGCCTTCCTGAAGACAGACAGGGATCCCATGGTAAATCCTCCTTATGTATCCTGGAGGGAGCTGGACAGATACCTAAAGACGGCGCCGGATCAGCCGGGCTCTGGTTCGTACGTTGGATTGCGTGCGGCCAGAAGTAACAGCCTCGTTGATCAGGCCCTGATCCACCGGGAGGCCTGGTCGTGGACCAGGGATTCCGGGGATCAACGCCCCCGCGTTGATCCCCGGAATGCCCTCCAGGTAGACTCCAGGTGGGAGGCAGTTAAACAGTTTGGGACAGTGATATTTACTGTGTTGTCTCTCAGCGTTCTCGTGGCGCCTCTGCTTTTCATTGGGAAGATGTTGCTTCCCCTGTCAAGTCTTCTTGCTTTTGTGGGGAGTGATTTATCGTGTGCAAATTTGGGACTAGTCCCTCAAGGATTTTCCAGGTATATATTATCATATATCTCGCCTGCGTTCCAGGGAATACGAATCAAGGGACTTCAACCGTTCCCAGTAATTTAGGTGCTTTATCGTACATATACGAGCAGTATTAAGGTGGGGAGCGAGACTGTAAATCGGGTTGGTGTTTGCTGGAAAATTCTTGGATATTGTGAGTGTAATGTCTCGAAAGAAATGTAAAAAAAATGTTTTCTGCTTTCAGTATCACGTATGATTTTCCTTCACATCACCTGAATGTTGCAACAGCCAGGGATGAAGTGACGTCGCCAGTGCGACGATTTATTGTTTGTATGACGTCATCTTCATTGTTGAAAATGGTAAATTTGTACGTCCATTGATTTGTTGAATATAGCCAAGACACCCAAACACCAAACAATATAAATGAATTTATTGATTAGTTTTTCTGTTATTAATTTCTTGTACATATTTGGCGTAATAGCCCATAAAATACGTGCTAAAGGAATAACTGGGAAAGTGGGGAGATGGATCTTCAACTTCCTAACAAATCGAACACAAAGAGTAGTGGTCAACAGAGTTAAATCGGAGGCTGCCATAGTGAAGAGCTCTGTTCCACAAGGCACAGTACTCGCCCCCATCTTATTCCTTATCCTCATATCAGACATAAACAGAGATATACACCACAGCACCGTATCATCCTTTGCGGATGATACTAGGATCTGCATGAGGCTGTCATCTGCTGAGGACGCGGTTAACCTCCAAGAAGATATAAACAAAGTTTTCCAGTGGGCAACGGTAAACAATATGATGTTCAATGAGGACATTCCAACTACTCCGTTATGGAAAACTGGAGGAGATAATAATTAGAACAGAGTATACTACTGACTCCGCCCATACAATAGAGCGGAAAAATAATGTAAGGGACCTGGGAGTAGTAATGTCTGAGGATCTCACTTTCAAGGATCACAACAGTGCCACGATCGCACGTGCAAAGAAAATGATAGGATGGATAATGAGAACTTTCAAAACGAGAGATGCCAAGCCCATGATGATCCTTTTCAAATCACTTGTTCTCTCTAGGCTGGAATACTGCTGTACATTAACATCTCCATTCAAAGCAGGTGAAATCGCAGATCTAGAGAGTGTACAGAGATCCTTTACTGCACGTATAAGTTCTGTCAAGCACCTTAACTACTGGGAAAGCTTGGAAGCACTTGACTTGTACTCGTTGCAACGCAGGAGGGAGAGAGATATATCATAATCTACACTTGGAAAATCTTGGAGCGAATGGTCCCAAATCTGCACACAGAAATCACTCCCTACGAAAGTAAAAGACTGGGCAGGCGATGCAAAATGCCCCCAATAAAAAGTAGGGGCGCCATTGGTACACTAAGGGAAAACACCATAAGTGTCCGGGGCCCAAAACTGTTCAACAGCCTCCCATCAAGCATTAGGGGAATTGCCAATAAACCCCTGGCTGCCTTCAAGAGAGAGCTGGACAGATACCTAAAGTCAGTGCCGGATCAGCCGGGCTGTGGCTCGTACGTTGGACTGCGTGCGGCCAGCAGTAACAGCCTAGTTGATCAGGCCCTGATCCATCTGAAGGCCTGGTCATGGACCGGGCCGCGGGGGCGTTGATCCCCGGAATAACCTCCAGGTAACCTCCAGGTATTTGAAACAAACATACGTAGTGTACTCTGCCCATAGCTCAAAACAAGTGGAACCCTTAAGACCACTTTCTTGGGTTGAACAAGATCATTAGTTAGAGAAGAAAAAGGCACAATACCGTGACTGGAACAATACACAAATAACCCGCAGTTATTTGTGTATCATTAGTTTTTATTAACCAACTTAGATTTTCCTGACTTTCTCTTTTTATTACTCTTTCCTTATTTATAAACTCATCTTTCTAATAGGATATGTGAAGCTTGAGTGTGGACAAGTATGTCACGTGGTTGAAGTGTGACTTTGACCGCTGGTAGAAAGACGCTTAGAGGAAAAGGATATCATTATTATTAGTAGGCTTCATCTAAGAGGCTTTGTCAAGTACTTGGTAAAGCCTGGTGTAGGTGACAGGTCGTAATAATAAAGGTCTCCTTTTGCTGTAACTTTTTACCAAGTAAGTCACGATAGCAACCTGACTACCAGCCACAACACTGACCAGTGACCACCCAGAGTGTGATCAGTACAGGGGAAACTTGAGTCTAGTGACCACCTCTCCCTGACCACCCTGTGTGGCGGTCAGTGGTGAGTGTCACAGGTTCCTGGGTGTTAGGTCACACTTATGGCTCCATAACCTCTCACTTTACCCGCAACCTTAATACCCACCCCAAGTGGGAGGGAGCAGAGCCCGTATGGGTGAGGGGATAGAGGTAGAACAACCGGTGTGTGAGAGGTGGAAGGTAGCGTAGGCAGTGCGTGTGATTTACCGGGGTGGGAGAGAAACACTGCAGAAACCGTGTTATAAAATGCTAATCTAATTACTGGATGGAGTCCACCTCTCAGTGTAAATTTGGGGACCCATTGACTGGTTGAAGTAAATGAATAGCTTCGAGGAGAAATATTGAGATTTCACGCCAGTAACGCACCACCTCAAGTAGGGGACCTGGAGACCTCACACGCCAGTAACGCACTACCTCACGTAGGGAACCTGGAGACCTCACACGCCAGTAACGCACTACCTCACGTAGGGAACCTGGAGACCTCACTCATCTGTAACGCACCACCTTGGGTAGAGGAACCTGGATCTTTCAGGGCACCTTACAAGTCCTGGGAAGGAAGCCTGACAACTTAGGTGGCGATCACAAGCATGATACGCTCACTAGGTCCGACTCAGGGCAGGTGATCTCTATGAAAGTGATACCGGGTCTGTATCCATGATCCTCAACATCTGTTATGGTCATATAATAACTGGGGGGAGGGGGGACGCTAGTGACGAGGATAACATGATATCACAGTTTACAGGTGATACCATCTTAACATGAAGGATATTTTTTTTTATAATTTGGCATGTTGCAACCTAATTTGTCCAGCATATTAATGGTCTACCTACCTGGAGGGTATTCCGGGGACCAACGCCCCCGTGGCCCGGTCCACAACCCGATCAGCCTCGTTGATCAGAGCCTGATCAACGAGGCTGTTACTGCTGGCCGCACGCAATCCAGCGTACGAACCACAGCTCGGCTGATCCGGCACTGACTAGGTATCTGTCCAGCTCCCTCTTGAAGACAACCAGGGTTCTACTGGTAATGCAGCAGGTGTGATATGTCAGACTGAGAAACAGATGAGTAAGACGTGTGTGCAGCAGGTGGGCATTATCATTAAAGATGCTCATCTGTTGTGTATGTCTTACTGATGTAACTTGGCCAAGTTGAACTAATGTTGTGAGGGTGTGGCACTGGTTGTTACAACTGTCTTCGCTGTGTCAGTGTAACACAGTCCCGCTGTTGTGAGGGTGTGACACTGTGTGTTACAACTGTCTTGGTTGTGACAGTCTCGCTGTTGTTTGGGTCATCAGCCTGGGAAACCTCCAGGCTAATTGATCTTCATAGCGCTGGCAAGTTGTCTGTTGTTTAGGCACTTGCATGATCGTTACTTGTAGGAAGAAGCGCTCCAGCCTGTAAGAAGAAGTAGCACCCTAGCCCGTAACGGTAAGGAACACTCCAGCCTGTGTTGTAGTAGTGGTAATTAGGGTGGTCCATGATCAGATGGTCTTCCTGGGCTTATGAACCATGCCCTAAGATTAAAAGAAAAATATATGTATCACATTGTTAACTGATAAAATTTAACACAGTTTATATAATGCCAAGAATTATGATGTATCACTAGTGGAACAGACATATAAAATACAATGAGACTAGGGTAAGGAGGGAGGGCGGTGGGCATGTGTTAGGTTTGGTGTTGTGCCCTCTCACACAACACTGGTGGGAAGGGGTGTCTAGGGCAGCTGTGGGGTCGCCTGCCCCGCATATGGTCCAGCTCAAGTCAAACAATGGCCCTTAGATTCCCCGGAGCTCCAGCAGCACACATGAACAATTCCCTCCCCCCAGAGGATACCTCGCTTCCCACGCAGGAATTTCAGGAATGGTGACAAGAAGAGCAGCAGGTGTGGGTGACCGGCCGCAGCTGCTGGAATGCTTCCTGGCAAAGCCAAAATACAGCACTTTACAACCCATCATGAACCCAAGTCGTTTTAAAACAAATTAGACTTTTATTTGTAATGTCAAGCTTCAGAGATTCGCCTGAAGATTCTCCTTCCAATAAAAGTAAACGGTCAAACATAGTTATGCCAGTTCTTAAGATAGGTTAGGTCAATTAAGATGTTTTAGAATAGGTAAATTTGAACAAGGTTATGTGAGTGTTTTCCCTTGAGAAAAGACTCTCCAGGTGATCCGGGGTATAATAAATGAATATTATATACAGACACTAATAATATGAATGTTATTTATATTAGAATGTACTCAGTTCAAAAGCTCCTCGTATTTGTTGCAACTGCGTTGTTGTGTCTCAGTAGCCTAGTTGGTCAAAGACGCCCACCTTAACTAAAACTAGAATATTTTGGAAGTTTTATTTTTATGCTTTGATCAGCATTTTCGTGTGAATTAACACTGATATACAAAGGTTTAATGTTGCAGCAACACTCACTTAACAGCCTCGTTGAATCTTACTAAAACTAACTAGCCAACTAAACCTAAAGTTGCTAAAATTACTGTAATATGGTATAGCCCAATGTACTTAAGAGCAACTTAAAATTTAGTTTGTATTACTAAATGCCATTGGAATATGTTATTTTCGCAATCAGACGGATTCTTCATGGAGTCTTGTAAATGTGTGGGTCTGTGTTCGTGCTTGATGAGTGAGGCGAGCAAGCAGGAGGCCTGGTCCAGGACCAGGCAGCAAGGACACTGACCTCCGGAAGCGACTCCAGATAACCTCCAGGTACCTGTGTGCCCTATAATCATCGAACCTCAGGTCTTATGAACACATCAGGCGAGAAATAATTTTCAAATTCTTTTCACATTTCATACCTGCCTTCCTCATTTACATATAAGGAAGGTTACGCGAACCTTGATTCCATCTCTGGGACAACCTGCCACCTGGAAGGGAACCCCTCACCTGGAATATTCCCATTGTCGTTATACCTGACTGGAATTGATGGAATGCTGAGGTTTGGTGGAGATGAGACCTTGGGATGTAGAGGAAGAGCTTATTACAGTTTTTTTATTTTTAACTAATACAGCGTCATCAAACGGGACTTGGTGATCATTTTTTTATCTTTTATTGGACGTATTGCTGGGAGATTTTGTGAACTTATACCAAGATGCTAACGTTTATAAACTGTTTATAATTTGTTCTGACTGGCGATAGTTTGGAGTAATTCCATGATCTAAAGTCGATATGAATTACTCTCCCAGATTTTTAATTACAGTTGTGAAGAAAAATAACTACAGTTTTTTTTTATTTATTTATTTATTACCAATTTGAGCACACATACAGAGGTACAAAAAAATACAGATAAGAGCAGCATGCCAAAGCCACTTATACTATGCATAGCATTACGGGCTGGCTTAAGATTAACTTAAGATTAACTAAGCAATGATGAAATCAGTGATAAAACATTAATGTAAACAGATTACTATAAAGCACAAGTGAGTATTACAAAGACAGGTCATATGGTTGCATTCAGTCATATGAAGGATTCTGTTAGGTAGTGTATTTAAAAAATAATAAAGTTAGATTCGGTTTTAGGTTTAACATTTATGTGATATAATTGTGAGAAACATTTAAGATATACAATTTATAAGGTTCAGTTATTCAGTATTTATTTGGTTTTGGGTGAGTAAGTGATCTTTGAGTAGAGACTTGAATTTATAAACAGGTAGTGTTTCTTTTATATTTACAGGTAATGAATTCCAGATTTTAGGGCCTTTTCTGTGCATTGAGTTTTTGCATAGTGTGAGATGGACACGAGGAACATCAAAGAGTGATCTGGTCATGTGTTCTGTTGAGGTTGGCAAGGAGATGTTTGAGGGGAGGGTTAATATCAGAGTTAAGTGTTCTATGTATGTAATAGGTGCAGTAATAAGTATGGATGTTTTGTATGGTGAGTAGGTTTAGTGTATTGAATATTGGTGGAGTGTGCTGCCTGTAGTGAGAATTTGTTATCATTCTAACTGAAGCCTTTTGTTGGGTAATTAGTGGTCTGAGATGGTTAATTGTTGTTGAGCCCCATGCACAAATACCATAGGTGAGATAGGGGTAAATAAGAGAGTGATATAGGGCCAGGAGGGCTGACTGTGGAACATAGTACCGTATCTTCGATAGTATGCCTACAGTCTTGGAAATTTTCTTAGAAATTTGTTGTATATGTGTATGAAATTTGAGTCTATTATCAAGGTGGATTCCTAAGAATTTTCCCTCTGTTAGCTTTGTGATAGGTGATCCGTTTATCATTATGTTAAGAGGGACATCTGTAGCTCTGTTACCAAACTGAATGAAGTAGGTTTTGTCAATGTTTAGTGTAAGTTTGTTAGTCCTCATCCAGGTAGATATTTTCTGTAATTCGGTATTTACAGTATTGGCTAGTGTGACTGGGCTCGGGTGAGAGAAGACGTATGTAGTGTCATCTGCAAATAGTGTGGGTTTGAGTAATTGCGAAGCATTTGGAAGGTCATTTATGTATAGGAGAAAGAGAAGAGGGCCAAGGACACTTCCCTGTGGGACACCAACTGTAATTGGTTGCGCAGAAGAGTTTGCCCCATTTGCGTACACATATTGGCTTCTGTTGCTGAGGTATGACTTGAGGTAGTTGAGGGAGTGCCCTCTTATACCATAGTGTGACAATTTTACGTGGAGCAAGTCATGGTCAACTGTATCAAAAGCTTTACGTAAGTCAATGAAGATCCCCAGTGGGACTTCTTTTTTCTCTATTGCAGTGTATATATGTTCTAGCATGTGTATAATAGCATCATTAGTATTTTTATTAGGCCTGAATCCAAATTGGCAGGGGTTGAGTATATTTTGGGAGATAAGGTAGGAGTAGATTCGTTTATGAATTAATTTTTCGAAGATTTTTGAGAGAGGGTGTAAGTTGGATATTGGCCTATAGTTATTCAACTCTGTTTGGTCTCCTCCTTTGTGGATGGGGGTGACCCTTGCTATTTTGAGTACTGTAGGGAAGGTGGAGGATTCAATGGATTTGTTAAAGAGTGTTGCAATGATTGGAGATAGCACTTGTGACACTTTTTTGTATATAAATGGTGGTAAGGTACTTAAATCTCCTGCCTTGTTTTTTAGTGCATTGATAATAAGGGAGACTTCGTATGGGTTAGTCGGAGCTAGGAACAGTGTGTTCGGGTAGTTGCCGGTGAGGTAGTCATTTGGTGGGGTATCTGAGCTTGGGATTTTATTGGCAAGGTTTTGTCCTATAGTGGAGAAGAAATCATTGAGTCTGTTTGCTGTTTCTGTTGGTGGGAGTTGGGGTTCATCTGATTTTGCTAATTTTATTTCGCTATTTCGTGATATCTTTTTTGTTCCCAGAATTTCTGATAGGGTTTTCCAGGTATTTTTTATATCACCTCGTAAGTTGGATAATCTGTTCTCATAATACAATTTTTTTGCCCTTCTTATCAGGCTGGTTAGGATTGACGAGTAACGTTTTGTTTGGTCTCTGGTTATGTGACCCATTCTGTACTGTTTTTCATATTGGTGTTTTGTATTTATGGATTTGAGAATGCTGGGTGTTAGCCAGGGACTGTTCAGTCTCTTTGCTGTCATCTGTTTAGTTTTTTTAGGGCAGTGCTTGTTATAGAGGTATTGGGTCTTTTTTAGAAAATTATTAATACATTCGTCAATATTTGTATAGATTTCTAGCTCAGTGTGCCAATCAATGTTTGCTACTGCTGTTGTGAAGTTATTAATGGCTGCCTCATTGTGAAGTCTGAAGGTGATTTTAGTAGTGTCTTGGGGTAGTTTACCAAAAGTTGTTATGAGGAAAGTAGGGTAGTGGTCTGTGGTATTATCTGTAATTATGCCTGATTTTAAAGGGGATATGGTGTTGGTCCAGATGTGGTCAAGTAGGGAAACACTAGTCTCTGTAACTCTTGTAGGTTTTGTTACTGTTGGTAGTAACATACAGTTACTCATTGTGTTTGTGAATTCAGTAACGTGTGGGTCCTGGTCTTGCAGGAGATTTATATTGAAGTCACCTGAGAGTAGTAAGTGATCTTTGTTCATGCGTGCATCAGTTATCATACTTCCTAGATTTTGACTAAATTGGCTAATGTTTGACTGTGGAACTCTGTAGATGTTTATCAATGTGAGAGGTTTTTGTAGGTATTTGGATTTGAATTTAGCTATTATATATTCCCCATGTTCATCCCTTGTGCAAGTATTAGTGATACATTCTAGTTGGTCTGAGTAGTATATGGCTGTGCCACCCCCTTGTTGGTCTGGCCTACAGTTGTGTATGGCTGTGTAACCAGGAATGGCATAGACATCTGTACTATCAGGCTTTAGCCAGGTTTCAGTTAGTGTAATGATGGACATATTGGCATGTAAGGAATTTAGTAATGCTATGAGGTCATCGTAATGCTTGCTTAAAGATCTGATATTGTAGTTAAAGATAGTTATGTTGCTGTTGGCACTGAGAAGTGCCTTTGATTGTTCTGCAGTGTAGTAATTACAGTAACTGCTTGATTCATTTAAGTCATTAAATAAGAGGTTGGTATCAGGATCAATGCTTGTAATCATAAGATTTGTAGTGAATCTATAGTTAGAGTTAAGTATAAAACAAAGTAAATAGTCTTAAGCTAAAAAAAGAGCACCTGAATTATTTAACAAATGTAAAATAATGAGCTAAGGGACTAATACAAATAAAGTGATGATCATATAATAGAGCTTGGGAATATGATAGTAGGTAGTACTATAAAGGTAATTTTTTTTAAAGTTAGAATTATAGTTTAAAATTATAATAAAAAGGGACTAATATAGGTTGTGGTGAACAATAAAGTGGTAATCAAATAAATGAGCTTTGGAATATAATGGCAAAATTGTGAACTTATTCTACTTTAGCACCTGAGAATAGCACCTTGATTATTTTAACAATTGTGGATATATAAACTAGGATAGTTATATAAAGCTAAAATAAAGGAGAAAATATATAAGGGACTAAAATTAAGTAATGGTAAGCAAAGTTAAATGGACAGATGGTAGGAATTATAACATAAACTTATAATATAAAAATACAATTTGAAATGGTACTTGCAATTGCACTAGAGTCTGGTATAGGTTGTTGACAAGATCAAGATTATAACTATAGATTTAAATTGACAAAATAAAATTCACAATTAAAGTACCAAAAGAATAATAGTAAAAAATCACAATGGTAATGTCTTGGTTATAATATGATAGTAAGATGGTAGACAGGTACCCAGGTACACAGGTACAAAGGATAATATAAAGGTTGGGGTTGAATATAAAAACTTGAAAATTTGGCAACAAAATGTTATGGGAAGTATAAAATAATGTTTAATGTACAAAAGTAAAATTGACTGGTAGTAAATATGGTGTTTAATAAAATTTTAGTAAGTAATAATAATGATTACAAAAAAGTGAAAAAGTAATGTTTATTTCATTCAATATTGCACTGGTAGTTATACTTGAGGTTATATGGCAGTACAAGGTAATTAAGAGTAATCTAGGATAGTAAATGTGGTATTAAAACAGGTAAAGGTAATTAGACAAGTAATGGTTATTAAATGTCAAAAATGTTAAGAGTAAATTGAAATTTTAGTAAAAATGATATTTATTAATTTTAGTAAGTAATATCAATTGATAGTATTTAAAAAAAATAAGAGGTAGTAATATGGACAGAGAAGGTATCAATTCAGCTAATGTTCAAGCGAACAATAGTAAATAAGAAAATCACATAAGGTGATTTATGCTTACTAGTAAAATCACAAAATGAGGTAGTTGATTATTTAATTACTAAGAGATTGCACAATGAAATTTGAACAATAATGATCTTTTGTATTAAATTATCTTATTGAAGTACTTCAAATTTTTAATAAATGTCTTAATCATCTTTAAATGTTAGAAATAACAAGCAAACATTTCACTTCGTATTTTCTATTAAAATGTAAGTACGTGAACAATGCATAAATATATCATTACTTGCAGTGTCAGTCAGAGAGATGGAGAACATGTACATAATATTTGTTACAATTAATCGGTCAAAGATGCTGCAAGATTACAAATGTTAAGTAACGGGGCAGAGATGCAACTAATGTGACATTTTATTGTCGCTCTCCATGAGCTTTGTCAAGCTGTTACAAACAATACAGGGACACAGAGGTGAAAGAGTAGGCCTACTGACCCATGTGGTAGGTAGTAGTAGTAGTATGAGAGGAGATAACTATGTTGCTGTCGGCAATTCACTATTATTACTAAGATTACAAATAACTACCTGGAGGGGGTTTCGGGGGTCAGTTCCCCCACGGCCTAGTCCGTAACCAAGCCTCGTGGTTGATCAGGACCTGATCAACCAGGCTGTTAGTGCTTGCCGTACGTAACCCGATATACGAGCCACAGCCCATCTCGTCAGGTACTGACTGTAGGTGCCTGTCCTGCACCTTCTTGAAGACAGCCAATAAGGAAGCTTCGTCTCACATGATGCTGTACTTGACTCCTGTATTTTTAAGACATAAGGCCTAATAATAGTTTTTTCATTCGATTCAGTTTAAAGGAGGAAACTTCACCCAGAAGCTGGACAAAACTAGAAGATTTTTTTCAGTGAATTGTTGCAGAAAGTTGCAAACGAGTTCCCTCACAACATGTAAAATGATGAAAATCGTATTGGCTTAGAATTTAAATTCAAAATGGTATACAACATCATACTAGTGGCTTTCTTTTGTGCCTATCAATGTTTTATTACATGTAAACGACATTATATTTTACTGCATTAAGAAATAAAGGCTTGTATTTGTATATTATAGTTGGTGAAGATCCGTCACAGAAGGTACTTGTGTTTTTTTTTAAGTTCCATCTAATCAGATGTTCGGGGAAGGTTGCAGGTCCTAGCTCGACCTGAATTCCCATTCCATGGATCGAACCTGAGTGCTTTTCATTCCCCATGGGGCTGTATACTCGTACGGGCTTAGGATCCCAATGGAAATAAGCAAGGATCCCAGTGGAAATAAGCAAGGATCCCAATGGAAATAAGCAAGGATCCCAATGGAAATAAGCAAGGATCCCAATGAAAAAATGGAAGGGCCTCAATTGACATAAATCACTTAGTGTAACTTTTTTGCGGGTGTTATCCTAGGTAATTTACACTATATATGATAAATGTACATGTGTACCTGTGCCTAAATAAACTTACTTATTAAGGGCTCCCCTCCCACCCCCCATAAGTACCACTGAAGAACTTGAAGTCAGTCATGACCTCAAGTGATATGCGTACTATGTACTTTGTATTAGTAATTTACTCATCATATAATGTCTCCTATTTTTTTTAAATGCATATTTAGATAGGGTTCACGTCAGTACAAACTAGGAGGATCCATAACCTCGGAGAAAGACCTGCCTTTTATGGTCCAGTTGGCCTGTAAGTGAGTAAGCTTATTTAAGTGCAGGTACACATAACTGTAAGGAAGCAAGTAAATTTATTTAGGTACAGGTACACATACATAATTACCCAAATTATCATACAATGGAAATAAGTCACTCTGACTTTTTTGGGTTATCCTAGGTTCTCTACACATATGCTGCTATGTATGATAATTCTATGTAACTGTATTTGTGTATACCTGAATAAATTTACTTACTTACTTACTTACTTACTTACATGAGTAACATATGTGACCCGGTGGTCTGGTGGCTAAAGCTCCCGCTTCACACACGGAGGGCCCGGGTTCGATTCCCGGCGGGTGGAAACATTTGACACGTTTCCTTACACCTGTTGTCCTGTTCACCTAGCAGCAAATAGGTACCTGGGTGTTAGTCGACTGGTGTGGGTCGCATCCTGGGGGACAATATTAAGGACCCCAATGGAAATAAGTTAGACAGTCCTCGATGACGCACTGACTTTCTTGGGTTATCCTGGGTGGCTAACCCTCCGGGGTTAAAAATCCGAACGAAATCTTATCTTATGTGTACATTACCTAGGATAACCCAAAAACCGTCAGTGATTTATTTCCATTGGCGTCTTGGGAACAAAATTTGGATTTCTCCCTGAAGTCGTTTCAGTATTCCACTTTCCTCTACCATCCCACATTATTGTAATTTCACTAATAGGTGTATTTTATTGTGTAATACAGTGTTTATTTAGTTCTACAATATATGTGACAAAGAAAACGAAACCTGGGCAGGTGAGTGTGAGAGAAAACAAAGTTTTCACCTCTTGAGTGTTTTCTCCCAAAATCTGTTTTGTATATTTATACCACGACGTTGCGTTATCTAATATATGTATCTTAAACATCATGAGAGGTGAAAATTATGCCAAAATGAAGAGGATATTGTTTAAATATAATAGAGACTTAATAAGGGCTCGGCACTATCCCTACCCTAGTTCCAGTATTATTTTAATTAAAGCTTTAACGACTTTCCCTTTCCTTTCGAAATATTTTACAAAACACAGTACTCAAAAGTATTAATGCCGTTTTGCGTAATAGCATTTAATAGTGCAGATATATGTGGATAATATATATTTATTACACTTTAGAAGAGCGTTGGGGTACTTGCAAGAGCGTGAATGAAAACAGAACTTGAGAGTGACTCGAGAAAAAGATTTATTTTGTGGCCAGACTTGAGTAGGGCAGCTTGTGGGTATGGTGGGCATGGGCGTGTAGGATGCGGCGGTGTGCAGGATGTCTCGTGTAGGGGGAGGGGCCAGGAGCAAGCCCAGGAGCTCTCAGGATGTGTGTGCAGACTGTGGGGCGCCAGGTAAGATACCTCACACCCCCTCCCTACCATCCTACCTACCTACCTCTGATGATATATATATATGTATATATATACCCCTTAAGGGAAGTGCCTCCACCCCGTTCAGGGGCTCTTGATCCCAGGAATTGGATGTATCTCTCTTGGATTATAACTTCCATTTTTTAACATGTACGACCCAATCAAAATTTTGTTTCCGGGGGGGGGGTTATAATCCACTATTATATATGTTTCCCAGACATTATAATTTATTTTTATTAACACATCGGCCGTTTCTCACCTTGTTATTATAATCCACTAATATATATGTATGTTTTCCAGTGATTATAATCTACTGTAATTATGTATGTTTGGATGGATGGTCTTGCCGAAATAAAATGTTAGACGATTCTTATTTAACAATACTTAATTATCAGAGTCATTAAGTAAATCTGCTTTGCTGTTAGTTTTTTAAATGACAGCTGTATCACACTTAACAGCCATAGAAACAGTCAGGTTTGTTATCATTCGATTCTGTGATATCTATAGTGAATCTTGGACGGCTATTAGACATTGAGATAGGATTTTGTTTGGATTTTTAACCCTGGGGGGTTAGCCACCCAGGATAACCCAAAAAATTCGGTGTGTTATCAAGGGACTGTCTGTCTTATTTCTATTGTGGTTCTCAGTTTTGTTCCCCAGATGTGACCCATACCAGTTGACTAACACCATGTACCTACTTGCTAGGTAAACAGGACAGCAGGTGTAAGGAAACACACCCAGTGTTTCCAGCCTTGCCATGGACACCCGGTGTGTGAAGCGAGAACATTGCCTACCAGGCCATGGGACCTATTGTGCATTTAGTGTTTTTGTCTAGTTTAGTAGGCAAGCTAATAACAACCATATCATTATTTGCATACACACATAACCTGCATATGTGAAAACGAAACTTGTGATGTTTCGGTTCGACTTTTGGACCATTAACAAGTATATGACTAAATAATGGTGCATGTCGGACCATTCCTCATTCCTGAGTGTGGTATATTGCTAGTTTAGCGAACTTGCAGATGTCAGTGGAAATGTAGGACTGGTAAATCATACTACAGTACAGTACAGCCTTTCCTCACTTAGCTATGTACTTGTTTACCAATGCCTCGGACTTTCAACGGTCTCTCTAACCAGTATTTATACCTAAATAATGTATATTACAGCTTTTTTTCTCTTTTGTTTATTTCAATATACAGTACACTACTGTATAAACATTTAAAAACACATATACCAGAAATGTTATAAATGGTGCAAAGGTGATGTTAAAACAATAACAAAGATGGTTGACACAAACCCATATTATTATACTATGTTCCTCACGTAGCGACGGATTCGTTTAACGATGTGGTCTTAGAAATGGAACTCCGTCATTAAGTGAGGAGAGGCTGTACTGTGTTTGGCTTTGAGATGATGTTGGTTTAATCTTCATTATATATGTACTTAGTGCAAATATTGTAAAAATTTAAAATACAGTGGACCCTCGACCAACAATATTAATCCGTTCCTGAGAGCTCATTGTTAATCGAAATTGTTAGTAGAGTTAATTTTTCCCATAAGAAATAATGGAAATCAAATTAATCTGTTCCTAACACCCCAAAGTATTGAAAAAAAAAAATTACCACATGAAATATTAATTTTAATAAACACAAACTGAAGAAGATATGTACTGTTACATGACACTTACCTTTATTGGAGATCTGGTGATGATTGATGGGATGGGAGGAGGGGAGAGTGTGGATGGAGTTAGTGTTTAGAAGGGGAATCCCCTTCCATTAGGACTTGAGGTGTCAAGTCCTTGAGGACATTGTTTTTCCTGAACACACTGGGAGTTTCAGAGTGATACACCAGTAAAGGCTTCACTTTGCAATCACCACTAGCATTAGCACACATCAACAGAGTAAGCCTGTCTTTCATAGGCTTATGTCCTGGGAGTGTCGTTTCCTCCTGAGTAATGTAGGTCCTGCTTGGCATTTTCTTCCAAAACAGGCCTGTTTCGTCACAATTAAACGCTTGTTCAGGTTTCAATTCTTCACTGTCTATGTACTCCTTGAATTCCTGCACATATTTTTCAGCTGCTTTTTGGTCCAAACTGGCAGCCTCACCATGCCTTATCACACTATGTATGCCACTATGATTCTTAAATCTCTCAAACCTACCTTTGCTGGCCTTAAATTCACTTGCATCACCACTAGTTGCAGGCATTTTTATAATTAAATCGTCATGCAACTTCCTAGCCTTTTCACATATGGTCGCTTGAGAGATGCTATCCCCTGCTATCTGTTTTTCATTTATCCACGCCAATAACAGTCTCTCAACATCTTCTATCACTTGCGATCTCAGTTTCGAAAACATAGTTGCACCTTTGGCAAGAACAGCTTCCTTGATTGCCGTTTTCTTGGCCACAATAGCAGCAATGGTTGATTGGGGTTTTCTGTACAACCTGGCCAGCTTGGAGACACTCACTCCACTTTCATACTTAGCAATGATCTATTTCTTCATATCCATAGTAATTCTCACCCTTTTTTGCTGTAGGGTTGGCACTAGAAGCTTTCTCGGGGCCCATGGTGACTTATTTTGCAGGTGCAATCACTAAAGACGCTGTGATAATATGAAATGTTCCGATTGTATGTTTGGATGGGACCGCGGTGGCTTGCTGGCTGGCTTGTAAACACTGGCCACAAGTGGACGCATCTCGAATGGAGCGAATCGCGTTGGCCGAGTTTTTTAGCGCTAGTCAAGGCAAAATTTTTGCGTTAAAATGTATCGCTAGTCGGATTTAACGTTATACGATGCCATCGTTGGTCGAGGGTCCACTGTAGTACTATAGTCTTAAAATCATATTTATATTTAACCCAATTAAAGCTTTGATAAAAGCAAAAAAGACCCAATGGACAATGCTTTGCTTGAAGTCCAAGCTTTTTCAGCAATGTTATAATTTTTCTGTAGTGTCCTTATATTAGCTTGTTGGTTTTACAGTCTTTTCTCTCATTGAGCGGCTGTTACTGCAGTCTCATTTACTTGATCATATATGCATCTTTAGGATTAGGATTAGAATTTTGAACACACTTCCTCTGTAGGAAGAGCATCATAACTAATTCTACAATTTCCCAAATTGAATCAAGACTTGTACTTGACAGCAACAAGACAAAATATATTTATTGCATACATAAGGGGGATTACCAATAGACCCCTGGCTGTCTTCTAGAAGGTGCTGGACAGGCACATAAAGTCAGTACCTGACCAGCCAAGCTGTGATTTGTACGTCAGTTTACATGCGGCCAGCAGTAACAGCCTGGTTGATCAGGCCCAGATTCACTGCGAGGCCTGGTCACAGACTGGGCCGTGGGGCGTTGACCCCCGAAACCCCCTCCAAGTATAATCCAGGTTTTACTTTATAAAGTTACAACAGTAGGTAAAAACATGACAAAAATACGCCATTAGTAATGTTTTATTTTTTTGTCTGTATTTAACAGGTTTTCTTTTTTTTCCCTAGAGCCGGGCTGGGCATCTATAAACCGAGGTATACTAATCTGTGATGAGTGCTGCAGTGTGCACAGGTCTCTTGGAAGACACATATCTCAAGTCAAGTCACTCAAAAAAGGAACATGGAATCCTACGCAACATGCTGTAGGTTTATGAAATACGTTTTTGTGTAGTGCAGTGTTGTTGTAAAAATGTTAGTGTGAATTCTTTGTAATGTATATATACTGTGTTCAGATGCAAGTGACTGGGAGACACTCATATGCAGCATTTAAGTATTAGGTCATGTTGATTAATTGTAGGTACAATTCTTTCATTCATGCCCTTTTAATATAATGAAATATAATATGTTATATAAGAATTTTCCTTTGGAGAATGAGTTTTCCACTCTGCAGAATATGCACATGTATTCTACTATACAGTATTGTACAGTACAGATATGTTACAGATGGTGCACAATTTATATAGCAGTGGTGCCAACAACATATGGGAACATACACTGCTTGACCCTAGTGTAGCCAAGACAGGAAGACGTAAGCCTCACCACAAGGATCCTGTTCAGTATGTGTAGCAATTTTATTATTTACCATATACAGAAGTTTGAGCTTTCCACAATCTCTCTGTTGTTGCACTGTAAATATTATCCTTCGAATATTTTTCCACTGATATTATGAACATTGTATTGGATTTAACTCTCCAGAAAAGTTTTCTTAATTTCTTGTAACTCCATTTTAGCTTTAAAATTACTGTAATGTGTAATGACTTACATCTTCTACTGGATTTAATACAGATACTCTGTAAAGAAATGATGTACTGTAGATGTTATGAATGAAGGTAAACTTGATGCTCTAACACAATGAAACAAAACTAAAAGGGTTAGGAAAGTTTTAATGAGAAGTTCTTATGTTGGATGTATCTGCAAGTGAATGTAATGAAGATGGACATGCTGATACTGTGGTAGGAATGGCAGTACTGTTTATGAAACTGTCAAAAGAAAAGGGGTGTTAATGTGTGTGAGAATTATAGTGATGAGACTTGGATCCTAAATGAATATCTGAACTTAGCTTACTGTAATTTACTTAACCACCATAACTGCCTGTCTCTGTCCCTTAAACTAGTAGTGCCTGGCACATTCAGGATTGTGTGCACTGACTAGCGGGTGCTTCACTAGGCATTCATACTGTTCTTGGCATAATCTGCTTATGGCATTCTGAATGTTTTGTGTAATACTGCAAATTTTTTTTTTTTTAGGGGTAACTGTCCCTGAGCCAGTGATATGTTATTTTAGTGATTTATTCTACATAATGTTGTGGATAGTTAGGAAGTGTTTTCTTCTGCAGTTGTACACTGCCTGGCTAAGTGTCAGTTTGAGTGTACTGACTGCTATGGATTTAGCTATTATACATTACAGTGGTTAATGTTCAGGCAGGAGAGATACGTGATTATATAAGCCTGGAAAATCCTAGAGGGACTAGTACCGAACTTGCACACGAAAAATCACTCTCAACGAAAGCAAAAGACTCGGCAGACGATGCAATGTCCCCCCAATGAAAAGCAGGAGTGTCACTTGCACGTTAAGAGACAATACAGTAAGTGTCAGGGGCCCGAGACTGTTCAACTGCCTCCCAGCATACATAAGGGGGATGCAAAATACCCCCAATTAAAAGTAGGAGTGCCATTGGTACACTAAGAGAAAACACCATAAGTGTCCGGGGCCTAAGACTGTTCAACAGCCTCCCATCAAGCATTAGGGGAATTACCAATAAACCCCTAGCTGCCTTCAAGAGAGAGCTGGACAGATACCTAAAGTCAGTGCCAGATCAGCCGGGCTGTGGCTCGTACGTTGGACTGTGTGCGGCCAGCAGTAACAGCCTGGTTGATCAGGCCCTGATCCACCGGGAGGCCTGGTCATGGACCGGGCTGCGGGGGCGTTGATCCCTGGAATAACCTCCAGGTAACCCCTGGCTATCTCCAAGCAGGCACTGGACAAGCACCTAAAGTCGGTACCTGATCAGCCGGGCTGTGGCTTGTACGTTGGATTGCGTGCAGCCAGCAGTAACAGCCTGGTTGATCAGGCTCTGATCCACCAGGAGGCCTGGTCACAGATCGGGCTGTGGGGGCGTTGACCCCAGGAACTCTCTCCAGGGAAACTCCAGGTCACTGCCTCAAGGCAGGTTGGTAGTGAGCTTGCCGTACACACATTTCCGTGTTCACAAGAAAGTTTCTACACGGATAATAGATCGTACTTAAACAGTGAATAAGGTTCTTTAGTGACAATGATTCTTTTGACAATACACTTGACAATACACTTTAAATTTGTTAGTTAATTTGTAACTGGGAGAACAGAAACGTGAATATTTTCTTGGTCAGCTTTTATAGAAAAAAATAATTTTTTTGCATACTGTCTTATTTCTACCTGCACTCTGAAGGAGGGGTGTTAATGTTGCAGTTTAAAAACTGTAGTGTAAAGCACCCTTCTGGCAAGACAGTGATGGAGTGAATGATGGTGAAAGTTTCTTTTTCGGGCCACCCTGCCTTGGTGGGAATCGGCCAGTGTGATAATAAATAAAAAAAAATATATTATTTTTTGTCAGTATATGACAGCTAAGAAACAGTCTTATTTTCAGCTTGTGTGCATGCATCATGTACATAATAAATATTTTTTTTACCATACTTAATATGTATTAAGTACATTACTGTATCTTGCATGTCTTTTAATTCTCATTTCTTGCAGCCCAACCAAAGCTGACTTCATCAGAGCCAAACATCAGATGTTATCGTTTGTTTACCGACCTTTACGGGATGATCCAAGTGGGAATGATGGGGATTTAAGTCGGCAGCTACATTCCAGTGTTCGAACTGCCAACCTAGAAACCTCTTTACGGTTGTTATCTCAAGGGGCTGATCCTAATTATTATCATAAGGTAAGGCACTTAGAATCTTGTGTAATTAGCTACTTACTTGTGATTAGTCTATCCATTTGAGTTTCGGGGGTTGAGCTGTAGTTCTTGCTCATGCATCTTGACTTTCAAAAGAGTAAAATTAAGTACCATTGCCTTACCCAAAAACTTCTTGGAGTTTGCTGTCACTTTGTTATTGTTCAGATCAGGTGCCACATAGTTCATCTTTCTGGACTGGTTTGGATCCATGTTATTTAAAATATTTAACTAAACTGCTGGTTAGGGTCTCCCTCCAGACTGACTGCTAGTTGGGCTCCCCCCTTCCCCAGACTGACACCATTCCCTGGGCAACCCCCAGACTGACACCGTTCCCTGGGCTCCCCCGCTCGACTGACATTGTGGCTTGGGTTCCCTCCCCAGACTGACATGATAGTTGGGCCGACCCAGATTCACTCCTGTTTGGGCGGTTCCCGATTCACTCCTGGTTGGGCCATCCCCGATTCACTCCTGGTTGGGCCGTCCCCAACTGCTGGTTGGGCTCTCCCCTTGGGCTGACTGCTGGTTGGGCTCTCCCCTTGGGCTGACTGCTGGTTGGGCTCTCCCCTTGAACTGACTGCTGGTTGGGCTCTCCCCTTGGACTGACTGCTGGTTGGGCTCTCCCCTTGGACTGACTGCTGGTTGGGCTCTCCCCTTGGACTGACTGCTGGTTGGGCTCTCCCCTTGGACTGACTGCTGGTTTGGCTCTCCCCATCGACTGACTGCTGGTTGGGCTCTTTCCCCAGACTGACTGCTGGTTGGGCTCTTTCCCCAGACTGACTGCTGGTTGGGCTCTTTCCCTGACTGACTGCTGGTTGGGCTCTTTCCCTGACTGACTGCTGGTTGGGCTCTTTCCCTGACTGACTGCTGGTTGGGCTCTTTCCCTGACTGACTGCTGGTTGGGCTCTTTCCCCGGACTGAATGCTGGTTGGGCTCTCCCCCCTGGACTGACTGCTGGTTGGGCTCTTTCCCTGACTGACTGCTGGTTGGGCTCTTTTCCCCAGACTGCTGGATGGGCTCTTTTCCCCAGACTGTTGGTTGGGCTCTTCCCCTAGACTGGCATCTGGCTGGGCTTCCCCCCCCCCCGAATGACAGTTCCCCGGGTCCCCCCGGACTGACACTGTTCCCTGGGCTCCCCCGCTGGACTGACATTGTGGCCTGGGCGCCCTCCCCAGACTGACATCATGGTTGGGCCGTTCCCAATTCACTCCTTGTTGGGTCGTTCCCGATTCACTCCTGGTTGGGCCATTCCCGATTCACTCCTGGTTGGGCCATTCCCGATTCACTCCTGGTTGGGCCATTCCCCATTCACTCCTGGTTGGGCCGTTCCCCATTCACTCCTGGTTGGGCCGTTCCCCATTCACTCCTGGTTGGGCCGTTCCCGATTCACTCCTGGTTGGGCCGTTCCCGATTCACTCCTGGTTGGGTCGTCCCGGATTCACTCCTGGTTGGGCCGTCCCGGATTGACTCGTGGTTTGGCCGTCCCGGATTGACTCGTGGTTTGGCCGTCCCGGATTGACTCGTGGTTTGGCCGTCCCGGATTGACTCGTGGTTTGGCCGTCCCGGATTGACTCGTGGTTTGGCCGTCCCGGATTGACTCGTGGTTTGGCCGTCCCGGATTGACTCGTGGTTTGGCCGTCCCGGATTGACTCGTGGTTTGGCCGTCCCGGATTGACTCGTGGTTTGGCCGTCCCGGATTGACTCGTGGTTTGGCCGTCCCGGATTGACTCGTGGTTTGGCCGTCCCGGATTGACTCGTGGTTTGGCCGTCCCGGATTGACTCGTGGTTTGGCCGTCCCGGATTGACTCGTGGTTTGGCCGTCCCGGATTGACTCGTGGTTTGGCCGTCCCGGATTGACTCGTGGTTTGGCCGTCCCGGATTGACTCGTGGTTTGGCCGTCCCGGATTGACTCGTGGTTTGGCCGTCCCGGATTGACTCGTGGTTGGGCCGTCCCGGATTGACTCGTGGTTGGGCCGTCCCGGATTGACTCGTGGTTGGGCTCCCCCTGGACCCTGCTGCTGGTCGGGCTCTTTCTCCGGACTGACTGCTGGTTGTGTCAGGGAAGAGTCACTCACTCTGCCAAGTTTGTTCATTCCTCCAGTAAGAAAACAGATCCCATGTGGTCTGGTGTGATCCGATTCCTGCTCCAGGAAGATCTTATTCTGACTGTGAAACCACCAGCACCCATTAGTGACTTTGTTATGAACCAAGAATTACTTTCTCGAACAGCCAAGTTGGGTACCCCAAGCAGAAGGGTATACCAATTAGTAATTCCATAGTCACTAGTGAATGTACCTCTACAGCTAGTTCACGATGCATCAGGTGTTGCACACACTGGTATGGATTGTTCTGTGAAACAAGCCAGAATGAAATACTTTTGGGCATGTATGGCAACTGACATCTGAGTCTGTCAAGAAATGTAGTGTCTGTATGCAACATAAAGGAAATATCAACGGTCCAAATTCTATCCAGGTGTATCCCACCACGAGTGAACCATGGGAAAGAGTTACTGTAGATCTGTTAACCAGTTTCCAATGTTCTCTCCAAGGCAACAAATGTGTGTGTTATGGTAGATCATTTCACCAGATATTGAGAGTTGGTGCCTATTGCAGATAAGACTGCCGAGACTGTAACCAAAGCGTTTAAAGAGCAACCCCCAAGTCCCTAATAACCAATAATGGAGGTGAATTCTGCAATGAGATTCTTGAAAATTTGTGTACCTTGTACAAGATCTCTGTCAGCCATTGTTCCCCATCATTCTGCGAGTAATGGTTTGGCGGAACAAACCGGTAAGAAAGTTCTTGATGACTGAAGAGTCACTGTTGACCCCAATAGTGAAACTTGGGATGAAGTCATACCTGATGTTCAGTGTGCTATAAATTCTGCTTACAATGCTTCGATAGGTGACACTCCACATTATACATAGTACGGTATAGACAAGTGTTTGTCTTAGGAGTTGTTATATTCCACACAGAAACCCACTTAAAACCCTGATGATTTCATAGCCACTCGTACCAGTCTAGCTCAGTGTTTTAAGGAGAGTCCGAGAAACGCTCCATAAGTCAACAGCAGAATTTACAAGAGTAACTAATAGCTGTGCTAAGCCGACCAAGGTTAAAGTGGTTTCAAGAATAATGCTGACTAACTTCAACAAAACATCTGCAATGCCTAAGCACAATCAAGTTTGTTGGTCCTTATCGAGTAGTTGAACATATCAGTGGCAATAAGTATAAAGTTAGAGAAATTAGTACGGGTCAGTATAGAGAATCACATTTAGATCATATGAAGTTAGTATGTGATGTTGACGATGATATTTCTACCCAGACTAATGTGACAGACAACGACAATCCTCCTGACTGTACCCTCTACCTCTAACACTCAGTCAGGTGATTAACCTGAATGTCATTAGTCCTTGCGTACACGACGATTAATGAGAAACCCCCAAGCATCTTCTGTAGATACTCATTCAGATCGATACTCATTCAGACGATAACCATTCTGCATATGTAAATCTTACCCTCACAGAGTTGGGTTTAAATGTACATAGCCTGTATAATTAGATGATCAAGTTGATTGAAGTTGTGAGCTGTGTGTTTTATTAGCTGATCAGTTTTCAAAAAAAAATTTTTTTGTGTTCACGTTCCCTCCAAATTCTGAGATTTAGCAGTAATGACCTGTGCGTGCCAGGTCTGCCTTTGCTGTTAAATACTTTCCTCTTTGTAAATAGTATATATTCTTCCTCAGAATTCGTAGAGTGTATGAATACAGATTGATTGATCAGTTCTATCTTTTACTTTACTGTGATTTGTTACAATAATTCGTAATGCATTATGATACCATCCATTACATTTACCAGCCATTACAGTAATATCCATCCCGTGATTAGTTCTACGTTACATATGTCTTTGCTATTGTATAGAATCAGCCCAGAGCCACCTGCCTGTTCAGCCTGTAGAGTATGGTATGTTGAGACGCCATACGTAACATGACTGAGCTGTCAATATAGGTACTGAATTCCCCCTATATATGCTTGTGTAGTATATTGTAGATTTTTTTTTTTTTCAACAAGTCAGCCATCTCCCACCGAGGCAGGGTGACCCAAAAAGAAAGAAAAAATCCCCAAAGAGAAAATAATTTAATCATCATTCAACACTTTCACCTCACTCACACATAATCACTGTTTTTGCAGAGGTGCCCAGAATACAACAGTTTAGAAGTATATACGTATAAAAATACACAATATATCCCTCCAAACTGCCAATATCCTTTAGAGTGCAGGCATTGTACTTCCCATTTCCAGGACTCAAGTCCAGTTATATAAAATAACCGGTTTCCCTGAATCCCTTAACTAAATATTACCTTGCTCACACTCCAACAGCTCGTCAGGTCCCAAATACCATTTGTCTCCATTCACTCCTATCTAACACGCTCACGCACGCTTGCTGGAAGTCCAAACCCCTTGCCCACAACACCTCCTTTACCCTCTTCCTCCAACCTTATCGAGGATGACCCCTACCCCGGCTTCCTTCCCCTACAGATTTATATGCTCTCCATGTCATTCTACTTTGATCCATTCTCTCTAAATGACCAAACCACCTCAACAACCCCTCTTCAGCCCTCTGACTAATACTTTTATTAACTCCACACCTTCTAATTTCTACACACCGAATTTTCTGCATAATATTTACACCACACATTGCCATTAGACAGGACATCTCCACTGCCTCCAACCGCCTCCTCGCCGCAGCATTTACAACCCAAGCTTCACACCCATATAAGAGTGTTGGTACTTCTATACTTTCATACATTCCCTTCTTTGCCTCCATAGATAACATTGTTTTGCCTCCACATATATCTCAATGCACCACTCACCTTTTTTTCTTCATCAATTCTATGATTTACCTCATCCTTCATAAATCCATCCACTGACACATCAACTCCCAAATATCTGAAAACATTCACTTCTTCCATACTCCTCCCCAATTTGATGTCCAATTTTTCTTTATCTAAATCATTTGATACCCTCATCACCTTACTCTTTTCTATGTTCAGTTTCAACTTTCTACCTTTACACGCACTCCCAAATTTGTCCACTAACCTTTGCAGTTTTTCTTTAGAATCTCCCATAAGCACAGTATCATCAGCAAAAAGTAACTGTGTCACTTCCCATTTTGTATTTAATTCCCCATAATTGAATCCCACCCCTCTCCCAAACACCCTAGCATTTACTTCTTTTACATCCCCATCTATAAATGCATTAAACAACCATGGTGACATTACACATCCCTGTCTAAGACCTACTTTTACCAGGAAGTAGTCTCCCTCTCTTCTACACACCCTAACCTGAGCCTCACTATCCTCATAAAAACTCTTTACAGCATTTAGTAACTTACCACCTGTTCCATAAACTTGCAACATCTGCCACATTGCTCTCCTATCCACTCAATCATATGCATTTTCTAAATCCATATATGAAACAAAAACTTCCCTACCTTTATCTAAATACTGTTCACATATATGCTTCAATGTAAACACTTGATCTACACATCCCCTACCCACTCTGAAGCCTCCTTGCTCATCCGCAATTCTACATTCTGTTGTACCTCTAATTCTTTCAATAATAACCCTACCATACACTTTTCCTGGTATACTTAGTAAACTTATTCCTCTATAATTTTTACACTTGTGTCCCCCTTCCCTTTATATAAAGGGACTATACACGCTCTCTGCCAATCCCTAGGTACCTTCCCCTCTTTCATACATTTATTAAACAAAAATACCAACCACTCCAACACTGTTGTCCCCCTGCTTTTAACATTTCTGTCATGATCCGGTCAGTTTCAGCTGCTTTACCCCCTTTCATTCTACATAATGCCTCACACACCTCCCCCACACTCGCATCCTGCTCTTCTTCACTCCTAAAAGATGGTATACCTCCCTGGCAAGTGCATGAATTTACTGCCTCCCTTTCTTCATCAACATATAAAAGTTCCTCAAAATATTCTCACCATCTACCCAATACCTCCATTTCCCCATCTACTAACTCCCCTACTCTGTTTTTAACTGACAAATCCATTCGTTCCCTAGGCTTTCTTAACTTGTTTAACTCACTCCAAATTTTTTTCTTATTTTCATGAAAATTTCTTGACGGTGCATCTCCCACTCTATCACCCGCTCTCCTTTTGCACTCTCAACACTTTCTTCACCTTTCTTTTACTCTCCATATACTCTATTCTTCTTATAACACTTCTGCATTGTAAATACCCTAATAAGCTACCTTTTTCTCTTGTATCACACCCTTTACTCCATCATTCCACCAATCACTCCTCTTTCCTCCTGCACCCACCCTCCTATAACCACAAACTTCTGCCCCACATTCTAATACTGCATTTTTAAAATGATTCCAACTGTTTTCAACCCCCCCCCCCCCCACTACTCATACTTGCACCAGCCCACCTTTCTGCCAATAGTTGCTTATATTTCACCCGAACTTCCTCATATATACATTTAGGCTCCCTGCTCAGCTAGGCCCTGCGGCTAGCATGTGTGACGTCACGTGGTGCCACATGTGAGCATCAGTCGCCCTGGCTCTCTCTGTTCCCGGATAAACCTACAGGCAAGAAGGCTAGGCTGGGCTTCCCCTCACGACTCTGCAAATATAAGTGTTTCCAGCCATACCCAAGTGTATTACTTCACCACCTTTTTCTCCTAGAACCCCCACATTACAGTTGGGCTCTTACCCCCTGGACTGACTGCTGGTTGAGCTCTCCCCCAGGACTGACTGCTGGTTGGGCTATCCCCCTAGACTGACTGCTGGTTGGGCCTCCCCCCCAGAATAACAGTTCCCTGGGCGTCCCCCTGGACTGACACCGTTTCCTGGGTTTTCTCCCAGACTGACACCATTCCTTGGGCGCCTTTCCCCTGGACTTAACCCTTTCAGGGTCCACAGACCCTCTCCGAGATACTCTTATGACTTCGTTTATTTGTGAAAAGGCTAGGCAGTTGCATGAAGATTTGGTAAAGAAATTGCCTGCAAATAGTGGTGAAGTGAGTGAATTTAAGGCCAGCAAAGGCTGGTTTTGAGAGATTTAAGAACCGTACTGGCATACAGTGTGGTAAGGCATGGTGAGGCTGCCAGTTCGGACCACAAGGCAGCTAAAAAATATGTGCATGAATTCCAGGAGTACATAAACAGTGAAGGGCTGAAACCTGAACAAGTGTTCAATTATGACGAAACAGGCCTCTTTTGGAAGAAAATGCCAAAGAGGACCTTCATTACACAAGAGGAAAAGGCAATGCCAGGACATAAGCCTATGAAAGACAGGCTGACGCTAATGTTCTGCGCTAATGCTAGTGGGGATTTCAAAGTGAAGCCATTACTAGTGTACCATTCTGAAAATCCCAGAGTGTTCAGGAAAAACAATGTTATGAAGAGTAAATTGTGTGTGTTTTGGAAATCTAATAGTAGGCATGGGTCACGAGGGAAATTTTCATCGAGTGGTTCAATAAAGTGTTTGGCCCTAGTGTGAAGAGTATCTCCTGGAAAAGAAATTGGATCTCAAGTGCATGCTAGTAATGGACAATGCACCTGCTCATCCTCCAAACTTGGATGACCTAGTTCTTGCCCCCGAATACCACTCCTCTCCTCCAACCCATGGACCAGCAGGTTATTGCAAACTTTAAAAAACTCTACACAAAAACAATGTTTCACAGGTGCTTGACTGTGACCACAGACACTCACTTGACCCTAAGGGCATTTTGGAGAGAACACTTCAGCATCCTCCACTGCATAACCCTTATAGGTATGGCTTGAGAGGGAGTGACTACCAGGACTTTGAACTCTGCCTGGAGAAAATTGTGGCCAGATTGTGTCGACAAGAGGGATTTTGAAGGATTTGGGACTGACCCTAATGAGCCTATGTCTGTTGTAAAATTAATTGTGGCACTGGGGAGTTGCATGGGGTTGGATGTGAGTTTGGAGGATGTGGAAGAATTGGTGGAAGACCACAATGAAGAGCTCACCACTGAGGAGCTACAAGAGCTTCAGCAGGAAGAGCAACACATCGCAGCTCTGAATCTTGCTGCAGAGGAGGAGGAAGAGAGATGGAAGAAGGTGCCTTCTTCAGAAATTAAAGAGATTTTTAATATGTGGGGTAAGATGGAAAGCTTTATGGAGAAACATCACCCTAACAAGGTTGTTGCAAGCCAGGTTGGCAACATGTACAGTGACAAAGTCTTGGGCCATTTTAGGGAAGTGTTAAAGAGACGCCAAAAACAGAGCTCTCTCCACAGTTATTTTGTGAGACAGGACTCCAGTGACTCTCAAGGTGGTCCTAGTGGCATTAAGAAACAGAGAAGAGAAGCAACCCCAGAAAAGCAAATGGTACCTGAGGTGTTGATGGAAGGGGATTCCCCTTCCAAACTATAAACAATCCACTCTCTCTCCTCCTCCAGTCCCCCATACACTAAGAAGAATCTCCAATAAAGGTAAGTGTTATGCTGTTAATGTTTCATTCATCATTTCCCATTGTATTGTTTATGTACTACATGTATATTTCATGTTAAAAATTTTTTTGTTTTAATACTTCTGGGTGTCGGGAACGGATTAATTGTATTTACATTATTTCTCATGGGGAAAATTGATTCGTAAATCGTAA
The DNA here is from genome assembly GCF_038502225.1 of Cherax quadricarinatus. Taxonomy (NCBI): domain Eukaryota; kingdom Metazoa; phylum Arthropoda; class Malacostraca; order Decapoda; family Parastacidae; genus Cherax; species Cherax quadricarinatus. Next base: position 21,582,874 of record NC_091344.1, read on the forward strand.
ATTTTGTTTATAGTAACGGCTCCAGGAACGGATTAATTACGAACAACGAGGGACCACTGTACTAGTCGACAAAAAATTATAACTATTTCGCTAGAACTCCATTTTTTCTATCGAATGAGTACAAGAAATCACCCATTTACCAATTTCAACTATCCAATACAGTGGTCAGAATTTAGCAATTTTGCCAATCTCACACAAATGTCAAAAGATGCCAATTTCCGAATAGGGTCCAGAATAAACAAAGACATTCCTGGCACTAAAATAACATTTCCTCTGTTCATTAGTCACATCCCCACTCCTCTTACATTCTTTTGCTTTTCACTTTGAATTTTTATTCTCGCAAAAAAATAGAAGATTTACTGTTATGCAGACTACTGCATTAGTGTAGAAATGGTATAAATAATATCAGCACACTTGTGAAAGAATTTTAGGCTCGCAAGTTGACATGTATTGGACGCATAGCATGATTTGTTTACTTTTGAACTTTGTTAAAAACGAACATTTCTGCTACTTTGAGCTCAATTTCATGGTACTTTTCATTGTAAAACCAGTCAAAATCATCTCAAGTTCCGTAACATGTCTTCCATTCCATAAAATGAGACCAGGAAAACTAGAATACAACAATAAATACCATACGAAAATACAGTGCAAAGTCGCTGTTTTAATCCAGAAACACGGTCAGTTTTTTTTTCTCATTACGCACTATGCTGCAGGATTTTTTTATACTGCGCACACTGACCACATACTCATTCTTTCATATGTAGGCCTACCAGATTTCTCACTAGATTTGAGGGCGCTAGAATTTAGGCATACTAGTGATGAATGGTTTGAAAAACCGACAAGTTGAAGATTGAGACACTTATGCACTCAATGTACATTCTACAAGATTGATGGACTGAACACATCGACTCCAGGTTGAGGTACTGATTACCTCATACTCCTCCTCTCCTTACGCCTTCCTCTTTGTATTGGACTGATGAAGCCACTGTGTGGCGAAACGTTTCCTGAATAAAGATTCCCATATGCTGCATAAGTGTCTCAATCTTCAGGCATACTAGTACGTCATGGACACTGGTTCGTAGGCCGTACTAGTACGGCCGAAACCCTGAAAGGGTTAAACCGTTCCCTGGGCACCCCCCCCCCCCCAGACTGTCGCCAATTCCCTGGATGCCTCACCTGGACTGACACCGTTCCCCGGACATCCCCCTGGACTGACTGCTGGTTAGGGTCTCCCTCCAGACTGACTGCTAGTTGGGCTTCCCCCCACCCCTCCAGAATAACAGTTCCCTGGGTGTCCCCCAGTCTGAGACCGTTCTTTGGGCTCCCCCACAGGACTGACATTGTGGCTTGGGTTCCCTCCCCAGACTGACATCATGGTTGGGCCGTCCCCGATTCACTCCTGGTTGGGCCGTCCCCGATTCACTCCTGGTTGGGCCGTCCCCGATTCACTCCTGGTTGGGCCGTCCCCGATTCACTCCTGGTTGGGCCGTCCCCGATTCACTTCTGGTTGGGCCGTCCCAGACTTACTCCTGGTTGGGCCGTCCCAGACTTACTCCTGGTTGGGCCGTCCCAGACTGACTCCTGGTTGGGCCGTCCCAGACTTACTCCTGGTTGGGCCGTCCCAGACTTACTCCTGGTTGGGCCGTCCCAGACTTACTCCTGGTTGGGCCGTCCCAGACTTGCTCCTGGTTGGGCCGTCCCAGACTTACTCCTGGTTGGGCCGTCCCAGACTTACTCCTGGTTGGGCCGTCCCAGATTGACTCCTGGTTGGGCCGTCCCAGATTGACTCCTGGTTGGGCCGTCCCAGATTGACTCCTGGTTGGGCCGTCCCAGATTGACTCCTGGTTGGGCCGTCCCAGATTGACTCCTGGTTGGGCCGTCCCAGATTGACTCCTGGTTGGGCCGTCCCAGATTGACTCCTGGTTGGGCCGTCCCAGATTGACTCCTGGTTGGGCCGTCCCAGATTGACTCCTGGTTGGGCCGTCCCAGATTGACTCCTGGTTGGGCCGTCCCAGATTGACTCCTGGTTGGGCCGTCCCAGATTGACTCCTGGTTGGGCCGTCCCAGATTGACTCCTGGTTGGGCCGTCCCAGATTGACTCCTGGTTGGGCCGTCCCAGATTGACTCCTGGTTGGGCCGTCCCAGATTGACTCCTGGTTGGGCCGTCCCAGATTGACTCCTGGTTGGGCCGTCCCAGATTGACTCCTGGTTGGGCTCTCCCCCCGGACTGACTCCTGGTTGGGCTCTCCCCCCGGACTGACTCCTGGTTGGGCTCTCCCCCCGGACTGACTCCTGGTTGGGCTCTCCCCCCGGGCTGACTCCTGGTTGGGCCCTCCCCCCGGGCTGTCTCCTGGTTGGGCCCTCCCCCCGGGCTGACTCCTGGTTGGGCCCTCCCCCCGGGCTGACTCCTGGTTGGGCCCTCCCCCCGGGCTGACTCCTGGTTGGGCCCTCCCCCCGGGCTGACTCCTGGTTGGGCCCTCCCCCCGGGCTGACTCCTGGTTGGGCCCTCCCCCCGGGCTGACTCCTGGTTGGGCCCTCCCCCCGGGCTGACTCCTGGTTGGGCCCTCCCCCCGGGCTGACTCCTGGTTGGGCCCTCCCCCCGGGCTGACTCCTGGTTGGGCCCTCCCCCCGGGCTGACTCCTGGTTGGGCCCTCCCCCCGGACTGACTCCTGGTTGGGCCCTCCCCCCGGACTGACTCCTGGTTGGGCCCTCCCCCCGGACTGACTCCTGGTTGGGCCCTCCCCCCGGACTGACTCCTGGTTGGGCTCTCCCCCCGGACTGACTCCTGGTTGGGCTCTCCCCCCGGACTGACTCCTGGTTGGGCTCTCCCCCCGGACTGACTCCTGGTTGGGCTCTCCCCCCGGACTGACTCCTGGTTGGGCTCTCCCCCCGGACTGACTCCTGGTTGGGCTCTCCCCCCGGACTGACTCCTGGTTGGGCTCTCCCCCCGGACTGACTCCTGGTTGGGCTCTCCCCCCCGGACTGACTCCTGGTTGGGCTCTCCCCCCGGACTGACTCCTGGTTGGGCTCTCCCCCCGGACTGACTCCTGGTTGGGCTCTCCCCCCGGACTGACTCCTGGTTGGGCTCTCCCCCCGGACTGACTCCTGGTTGGGCTCTCCCCCCGGACTGACTCCTGGTTGGGCTCTCCCCCCGGACTGACTCCTGGTTGGGCTCTCCCCCCGGACTGACTCCTGGTTGGGCTCTCCCCCCGGACTGACTCCTGGTTGGGCTCTCCCCCCGGACTGACTCCTGGTTGGGCTCTCCCCCCGGACTGACTCCTGGTTGGGCTCTCCCCCCGGACTGACTCCTGGTTGGGCTCTCCCCCCGGACTGACTCCTGGTTGGGCTCTCCCCCCGGACTGACTCCTGGTTGGGCTCTCCCCCCGGACTGACTCCTGGTTGGGCTCTCCCCCCGGACTGACTCCTGGTTGGGCTCTCCCCCCGGACTGACTCCTGGTTGGGCTCTCCCCCCGGACTGACTCCTGGTTGGGCTCTCCCCCCGGACTGACTCCTGGTTGGGCTCTCCCCCCGGACTGACTCCTGGTTGGGCTCTCCCCCCGGACTGACTCCTGGTTGGGCTCTCCCCCCGGACTGACTCCTGGTTGGGCTCTCCCCCCGGACTGACTCCTGGTTGGGCTCTCCCCCCGGACTGACTCCTGGTTGGGCTCTCCCCCCGGACTGACTCCTGGTTGGGCTCTCCCCCCGGACTGACTCCTGGTTGGGCTCTCCCCCCGGACTGACTCCTGGTTGGGCTCTCCCCCCGGACTGACTCCTGGTTGGGCTCTCCCCCCGGACTGACTCCTGGTTGGGCCGTCCCAGATTGACTCCTGGTTGGGCTCTCCCCCTGGATTGACTCCTGGTTGGGCTCTCCCCCCGGATTGACTCCTGGTTGGGCTCTCCCCCCGGACTGACTCCTGGTTGGGCTCTCCCCCCGGACTGACTCCTGGTTGGGCTCCCTGCCATGCAGACTGACACTGTTCCTGGGCACCCCCATCCCCCAGACTGGCACCGTTCGCTGGCGCCTCCACCGGACTGACACATCGTTTGCTGGGTGCCCCCCCTTCCCAGCCTGACACTGTTCCCTGGCTCTCTCCCCCCCTCCTGGACTGACTCCGTTCCTTGGTCCTCCCTCATCCCCGGACTGACACCGTTCTTTGGTAGCCCCCGACTGACAGTGTTCCCTGGGTTCCCCCCGGATTGACACCGTTCCCTGATTATCCCCTGGACAGACACTGTTCCTTGGGCACCCCCAGACTGACATTGTGGCAACTAACATGCTGGGATCAAGGGGCTAGTAACCCTTTCTTCTGTATACATTAAAATTAAGAGAAACTTTTTTCTTTTTTGGCTACCCTGCCTTTGTAGGATACGGCTGGTTTGTTGAAACAAGAATATATACATATAAATATATATAATTATTTTTTTCATCAAACTGGTCATATTCCACCAAGGCAAGATGACTTAAAATGAAAAACAAAAGTTTTTCTTTTTAAATTTAGTAAATGTATGCAGGAGAAGGGGTTACGAGCCCCATGCTCCTGGCATTTAGCCGCCTCCCATGACACTTGGCTTATGGTGGAAGAATTCTGTTCTACTTCCATGTGGAAAATACATAGTATATATATATATATATATATCTTCTTTCAACAAACCGGCGGCCGTATCCCACCGAGGCAGGGTGGTCCAAAAAGAAAAACAAATGTTTTTCTTTTCAAACTTAGTAATTTATACAGGAGAAGGGGTTACTAGCCCCTTGCTCCCGGCATTTTAGTCGCCTCTTACAACATGCATAGCTTTTGGAGGAAGAATTCTGTTCCACTTCCCCATGGAGATAAGAGGAAATAAACGAGAACAAGAACTAGAAAGAAAATAGCAGAAAACCCAGAAGGGTGTGTATATACATATATGCTTGTACATGCATGTGTAGTGTGACCTAAGTGTAAGTAGAAGTAGCAAGACGTACCTGAAATCTTCCATGTTTCTTCTTTCAACACACGGGCCATATACCACTGAGGCAGGGTGGCGCAAAAGGAAAAATGAAAGTTTCTCCTTTTACATTTAGTAATATATACAGGAGAAGGGGTTACTAGCCTCTTGCTCCAGGCATTTTAGTTGTCTCTTACAACACGCATGGCTTACGGAGGAAGAATTCTATTACTTCCCCATGGAGATAAGAGGAAATAAGAACTAGAAAGAAAATAGAAGAAAACCCAGAGGGGTGTGTGTATATATATATGCTTGTACATGTATGTGTAGTGTGGCCTAAGTGTAAGTAGAAGTAGCAAGACATACCTGAAATCTTCCATGTTTATGAGACAGAAAAAAGGACACCCGCAATCCTACCATCATTTAAAACAATTACAGGCTTTTGTTTTACACTCACTTGGCAGGACAGTAGTACCTCCCTGAACGGTAGTATATATATATATCTTTATACACCTACCATCCGACTTACGGCCGAGTTCGGTTCCGAGAAACCGGTCGTAAGCCGAACTTTACTACTGAATATCAACAAAACATTTTTGTTTAATTTTGGTATTTCATGTTTTACTTTACTTCTTATGTTGTTAGTACTGTATTTTATACTGTAAGGTTTAGGATAAACATTGTGTACAACACAAATAGTTGTTTATTTCCCAGAAATTTGGCATAAAAAACACGGTCGTAAGTCGAGTGGTCGTAAGTCGAGCAGGTCGTAAGTCGGATGGTAGGTGTATTTATTTTTATCGACATTTGAAAGTCTGGTTAGTCAGACTTGAGTCCTGGAAGTGGGAAGTACAGTGCTTGCATATTTAACCCTTTCAGGGTCCATCCCGTAAATCTACGGCTTCACGTTGTGTCCAAACCGTAGATCTATGCCAAAATTCTAGCGCCGTCAAATTTAGCACAAAAACGCTCATAGGCCTACATGTGAGAGAACGGGTCTGCGTGGTGGGTGTGCGCTATAAACAAAAAATCTAGGCGCCCACATAGCATTGTGGGAACGCCGGCTCAGTTACCCTCGTTCACCATGCCTCGTCGCAAGGCAGCTCTCACTCCAAGGAAAATTGGGACTCTCCTGTTCCTATCTGATAGTTCTGACAGTGATGGAAGTGGAAATGAAGACGAATTCTTTGGCTTTGATCAGTTAGTGACCGAAAGGAATGACCAGGATATCGATAATAGTGCAGAAAACCCTGATGATCCTCGACCTTCTACCTCTGGTGTGGGCACTCGTCAGTCACGGTCAGTTGTACCTCAACGCAAGAGAAAACTATTATTTTTGCGTGGCCAGGCCTCTGACTTCAGTGATGATAGTGACGTGGATTGTCATCTTATTGCTCTTGACGATCATTCGAGTAGTGATAGTGAGGAATCATATTCACCAGTGAAGCGTCGGTATGTACGCCGCCGCATGCGCTCAGGTAGTGTACCCTATGCCGTGCCCAGGGGACGGAGTACATCCCTTGGCCCTACACCAGGTATAGATAGTGATAGTGAGGATGATGTGGCTACACTTGGCATGGATAGACCACAGGCATCAGTAGATGGTGGTAGTGGTGTTGGTAGTGCCACGGCCATGCGTGACTCGCCAGCCCAGGCTGGGACCCACGCTGCTGACTCCGCAGTTCAAGGACAAAGCGGAGCGTCAGCCACCAGCCCACCACAACCACAACTACCCGCACAACCAGCCTATGATGTCCAGTATCCACCAGCAAACCGTATCTGGGATTGGCAGCAAAATCCCAATTTTGTTCCCAAGCCCCACCACTTTGATGACTCTGAAAGTGGAATTCTACCAACTTGTCCCCTTGGAAACACTGCAAATGAACTGGAATTCTTTGAACTATTCTTTGACCAGCCATTGATGGAAACTATTGTTAGGGAAAGTAATAAATATTTTGAGTACACCATGGCAAATACGATCATATCACCACAGTCAAGACTACACCGGTGGAAAGAGACGACTGTTGCAGAAATGTATTTGCTTTTTGCAACAATGCTTATGCCTCATGTCTATAAGCATAATATAAAAGCATACTGGTCCACAGATCGGCTAATTTCTTCCCTGGTCTTCAGTGAAATCATCCCAGTGAACAGGTTTATCTTACTGTTATGTATGTTGCACTTCAATGACAAAACCAGGCCTGACAGAAGTGACAGGTTATTCAAGATTAGAAATGTTTTTATGTATCTCAAACGAAAGTTCAGCATGTACTTTTATCCAGTCAAGAATCTTGTAATTGAAGAGTCTTTGATTTTGCTCAAAGGTAGGCTGTCATTCAAGCAGTATATACCGAGCAAGAGGAAACGCTTTGGTATAAAACTGTTTGTACTCTGTGACTGTGACAGTGGCCTGGTATTGGATATTGTTGTATACATGGGAAGTAAAACATTGAAAGATACCAAGATGTTATTGGGTATCTCAGGTGACGTAGTGAGAAGCATGATGGCACCTTATCTTGGTAAGGGACATACATTATATACCGATAACTGGTACACAAGCCCATTACTCAGTGATTTCTGTTGAGTGAACAAGACAGATGTGTGTGGCACAGTGCGTTCTAATCGTAAACATATGCCCAGGCTCAACGCAGGTGCTCATGGTGATGACGTGCAGGTGTTTACTGCCAATGACATCATGGCATTACGGTGGCATGACAAACGAGATGTCACATTGTTGACAACCATTCACCATAATGAAATGCAAGACAGTGGCAAAGTTGATCGAGTGACTAATGAATGTATTCGAAAACCAATGACAGTGATTGATTATACACAAAACATGCGCTTGGTTGACAAATGTGACATGCAGATTGGCATTGTTGATTGTGTTCGTAAAAGTTACAACTGGTACACGAAACTTTTCTTCCATCTCATGGACATTTCAATGCTCAATGCATATAATATGTACCAATTGAAGATTGGCAACAGACCACCATATGGTGAATTTTGTTTCTGTTGTCAGACAACTCATAATGAAGTACCAGGTAACAACACCTGCTATACAACAAGGTCCTCGAACTCCTCAGGATATACCCAAGCGTTTGAGGAGGGAAGGTGATCATTTCATAATACAGCTTCCTTCAACTCAGAAGAAATTTGCTCAGAAGAGATGCATCGTCTGTGCACAAATAAAACGACGGCAACAAAGACGCAAAGACACTCGGTTTATGTGTGAGGAATGTAAGGTGCCTCTGTGCATGGTGCCTTGTTTCAAGGAGTTCCACAAGCTCCAGCAGTTCTAAAACCATGTCCAGTGATTGTAAATATGTAAATATATGATAGAACATTAGTATTATACAAGATTTGTGCATGTTTATTGTAATAAACAACAGTGGTAAACAATAATATGATGATAACTTTAGTGCGGTTATTGTGTTCAATACAGTGAGTTTATATATATATATACATTATATACAGTATTGGTCTCTCAGGCCCCAAATGTTAGTAGGAAAAGAAAAAAATTAGAAAAGAAAAAACTACAAAAAACAGTAAACAAAGTAATGCGCGTATGTGGAAATCGTCGCTGTTGCCACCACCACGTCATTTGGGGTAAACTTCTCAGCACTGTGTCTCGGTAAGTACTGATCAGAATTTTTTTTTCTTATTACCTTCACAAAAATATACTCTTTAATTCTGTAAGAATTTTTTTTTTTTTTTTTTTTTTTTACAAAAATTTCTTGGACACTGGAGCACCACTTCAGATTTTAGCCTTGGACCCTGAAGGGGTTACGGAGGGGGTTTGGGATATCAGCTGTTTGGAGTGACATATAAACGGTTGTCTGATTGCCTTTGCAAAGACAATGATTACGTATGAATGATGAGGAAAGTGTTGAATGATGAAAGTTTTTTTTTTTTTTTTCTTTTCTTTTTGGGTCACCCTGCCTCAGTGGTATACAGCTGTGTTAAAAAAAAAAATTGAAAGCTAAATATTATTTTGAAACCAAGTTAATATAATATGTCAAGAAACTTTTTATAATCTCTTGTCTTAGTGATTTGTTCATTACCTCAGGAAAAATGTTGCTGTCCATTACATGTTGCTGCTCGGGCTGGGCAAGCATCTCAAGTAGAACTATTAATGATATATGGAGGTGACCCTGGAGCACAGGACTCACAAGGCAATACTCCTGCACACTATGCCAGGTATGCAGTTAATTTTTTTTTTTTTTTCCTAGCCATCTCCCAAACTGCTTTTAAAGCTACCCAACATTTTAGCTTCACCACAACTTGACACTTTACCTCACTGTGTTCTCGATATATATAGGCTCTTCTTCCCTCTCCATGTTTATCTGAATTTATCAAGTCTACTTTGTTGGTGAGACATCAATGAAGGATTACACTGTTCTGCATTTTTTTTTTTTTTTTTTTTTTCCCACTTTCAAAGTGAAGTTAAGGTATGCTGTTGTAATTTTGACCTAGTACAGTGGTAAAAAATAAAAATTCTTTTAAGCAAATTTTGAATTGTCCAAAAATGTAACCCTGTTTTATCCATGCAGTGAGATTTAAAATTGTGCTGATTTTTCAGAAATATAACGTGTGTGTTATAAGAAGGTTTACTGTATAGATACATATTCCATTATTGAGTGCTAGGTGAGGTTTCATCCACCTGCATGACTAAACTTCTGTTCATGTGAAAAAATCTGCACAGAAAGTGGTTTCTCTCATTCTTTACTTGTTTTCATAAATGATATTGTTCTATCTTACAAGAAAAAAAAATGACCTCAGAGGGAGTGAAATGGTTTCCTTATGAAACTGTTTGGCAGTATACAGTACCCTGGCTCTGAGGGTAGTAAAACTCGAAACTCGTCAAAGGTATATCAGAGTACACTGTTTATACTTGATTGGATTTAGCAAGTGAAGTGCTTTGTAGGTTTATTTTTCTCTGAGAGCAATATTTAGTTTGTTCTTCATAATGATTTAACAGGCTTAATTTTTTATTTACATTTAGACACCCTGCCTCGGTGGGAGACGGCTGACTTGTTAAAATAAAAAAAAAAATTTACACATCTTGACAAAGCACTAAATGCTCCAATCTTTTCTGGCTCTTAGAATTGCTAGGTAATATAGTGTACAATAAAAGAATGGCTTTGCTCTGGACAGTACTGTTTTCAATTTTAGGGTACCTTGCTATATAACAAAAAGACATCAAATGCAATAGATTTCTAAAAAAAAAAAAGTCTTCAGTGATAAGTACTGTAACTGATTTTTATGTAAAATGTACTGTATATTGTTTTCGGAAGGTTAATAGCTCTAAATCTTTATTTGTATTAAGTCTTATTAATTTTTTGTTCTTTTCAAGTGAATCTAATCATCTGGATTTGGCTGAGCACTTAATTGAATGTCAGTATGAGTTGACGGATCGTTTGGCCTTCTACCTGTGTGGCCGTAAACCAGATCATAGCATTGGCCAGCACTGGATCATACCAGAGATGGCCGACTCATTAGACATGTCAGATCTGGCCAAAGAAGCAAGAGTCAAACTGCAGTCATTGCCAAATCATTTATTTGAAGAGCTGGCTTGTGATGTCTATGATGAGGTATGTTTATCTGTTAAATTATATTTTAATAAATTTCCTTCATGTATATACATTATAGTATGTCCTGACTGTAATTTTCCTAACAAACTTAATTATGTTTGATTAGGGTACCTTTAACCCCTCGACTGTCGCAACCCCCAATCCTGAGTTGTCTCCTGGCGTCTCAAAATTTAAAAAAAAAAAAAAAAAAAAAAATTTCTTGTGAAATGGTAGAGGATCTTTTCCCGATTGTAATGACACTAAAAGGACGAAATTTGATGGAAAATTGATGGAATTACGCTCTCGCAAAGTTAGTGATCTCGGCAATATTTACAAATCGGCGATTTTTGCCCACTTTGAGCCCTATTTTCGGCTAATTCCATTGTTCCAGTCGACCAAACTCATAGCTGTTTCTTTAGAACTCCATTTTCTCTATCAATTGAGTACAAGAAACTGCCCATTTATCGATTTCAACTACCCAGTAACTTGGTCAGAAATTTGCAATTTGGCCAATTTCATGAAAATTAAAAAAAGACAATTTCAAAATAAGGTCCAGAATGAACAATGCAGACATTCCTGGCTTTAAAATAACATTTTCTTTGTTCATCAGTCACGTCTCCAGGCTCCTCTGATATTACTCTTGCTTTCTATTTTGAATTTTTATTCAAACAAAAAATAGAAGATTTACTGTTACGCAGACTACTGCAATACTGTAATAATTGTACAAATAATGTCAGCCCATTCATGACTGCATATTAGAATGGCTAGTTGGACATTTATTGGACAATGACATCATTTGTTTACTTTTGAACATCGGCAAAAATCAAACATTTCCCTTCCTTTGAGTTCCATTTCCAGGTTCTTTTTATAGTAAAACCAATCAAAATCACCTCTATTTCTATAATATGTTTTCCATTCTATCAAATGAGACCAAGAAAACGAGAATACAACCATAAATACTATACGAAAATAGACAAAAGTTGGCATTTTAATTAAAAAAAACGGTCAGTTTTTTTTTCTCATTATGCACTGCGTGCTCCAAGATTTTTTTTATATGGTGCACACTGACCACAGACCCATTCTCTCACATGTGGGCCTACCAGCTTTCTCCTGCTCGATTTGAAGCCGCTAGAATTTGAGTATATATACATCAAACACGGTGGCTTGTAAGACGTATATATACGACCGGAACAGTCAAAGGGTGCAAAATATATGCAGTATTACCTGAAGATACTAGTATTCTGCTCTGGGTGTGGCCTTTGATTGCCTAGTAGTGAGCATGTGCAGCTGAACATAATTGTCTATTTGCCTTGCCCTATCCTGTCTTCTGAACTAACTTGGAACATCTCACTTAGTCCTGGATTCATGTGTAATTTATGCTGTACCATTTGACTCTTAGTATGTGATGTAAGCCAACAAATAGTGAATGAAATAAACTTAAATTTATCATGTTCACATTTCTAACCAGTGGGGGGTCTTGAGCCCCCTGAAAATTCCCTCAGCCTCTCCAAAACCTCCACAAATAAAAAATAGTAACAAAAATAATGCTGCTTCAAAACAAGTCTTCTAGTGCCTCCTCCCCATGCGATTAACCACCCCAGAGAACCCCCAGTATAGAATTATGGCACTGGTTCTGTTTCTAATTAAACTATTGGAATGTACTATGGAAAAATTTTCCATAGTACATTCCAGTAAGAGTTGGAAGGTGGGTGTGAAGAAGTTTTTAGAGGTAAGGGCTTGAGTATTCAGCAGGCATGTGTGGGGGTGTGATGGGATAAGTGTTATATTTGGGGGAGGGGATTTGATGTGCTCATAGAATATTTATTTTTTTTTTTATTATCACACTGGCCGATTCCCACCAAGGCAGGGTGGCCCGAAAATGAAAAACTTTCACCACCATCATTCACTCCATCACTGTCTTGCCAGAAGGGTGCTTTACACTACAGTTTTTAAACTGCAACATTAACACCCCTCCTTCAGAGGGGTGTTAATGTTGCAGTAATGTTGCAAGTCCGGCCTGCCGGTTTCCCTGAACCCCTTCATAAATGTTACTTTGCTCACACTCCAACAGCACGTCAAGTATTAAAAACCATTTGTCTCCATTCACTCTATCAAACACGCTCACGCTTGCCTGCTGGAAGTCCAAGCCCCTCGCACATAAAACCTCCTTTTCCCCCTCCTTCCAACCTTTCCTAGGCTGACCCCTACCCCGCCTTCCTTCCACTACAGACTGATACACTCTTGAAGTCACTCTGTTTCGCTCCATTCTCTCTACATGTCCGAACCACCTCAACAACCCTTCCTCAGCCCTCTGGACAACAGTTTTGGTAATCCCGCACCTCCTCCTAACTTCCAAACTACGAATTCTCTGCATTATATTCACATCACACATTGCCCTCAGACATGACATCTCCACTACCTCCAGCCTTCTCCTCGCTGCAACATTCATCACCCATGCTTCACACCCATATAAGAGCGTTGGTAAAACTATACTCTCATACATTCCCCTCTTTGCCTCCAAGGACAAAGTTCTTTGTCACCACAGACTCCTAAGTGCACCACACACCCTTTTCCCCTCATCAATTCTATGATTCACCTCATCTTTCATAGACCCATCCACTGACACGTCCACTCCCAAATATCTGAATACATTCACCTCTTCCATACTATCTCCCTCCAATCTGATATCCAATCTTTCATCACCTAATCTTTTTGTTATCCTCATAACCTTACTCTTTCCTGTATTCACTTTTAATTTTCTTCTTTTGCACAACCTACCAAATTCATCCACCAATCTCTGCAACTTCTCTTCAGAATCTCCCAAGAGCACAGTGTCATCAGCAAAGAGCAACTGTGACAACTCCCACTTTGTGTGATTCTTAATCTTTTAACTCCACGCCTCTTGCCAAGACCCTCGCATTTACTTCTCTTGCAACCCCATCTATAAATATATTAAACAACCACGGTGACATCACACATCCTTGTCTAAGGCCTACTTTTACTGGGAAATAATTTCCCTCTTTCCTACATACTCTTAACTTGAGTCTCACTATCCTCGTAAAAACTCTTCACTGCTTTCAGTAACCTACCTCCTACACCATACACTTGCAACATCTGCCACATTGCCCCCCTATCCACCCTGTCATACGCCTTTTCCAAATCCATAAATGCCACAAAGACCTCTTTAGCCTTATCTAAATACTGTTCACTTATATGTTTCACTGTAAACTCCTGGTCCACACACCCCCTACCTTTCCTAAAGCCTCCTTGTTCATCTGCTGTCCTATTCTCCATCTTACTCTTAATTCTTTCAATAATAACTCTACCATACACTTTACCAAGTATACTCAACAGACTTATCCCCCTATAATTTTTGCACTCTCTTTTGTCCCCTTTGCCTTTATACAAAGGAACTATGCATGCTCTCTGCCAATCCCTAGGTACCTTACCCTCTTCCATACATTTATTAAATAATTGCACCAACCACTCCAAAACTATATCCCCACCTGCTTTTAACATTTCTATCTTTATCCCATCAATCCCGGCTGCCTTGCCCCCTTTCATTTTACCTACTGCCTCACGAACTTCCCCCACACTCACAACTGGCTCTTCCTCACTCCTACAAGATGTTATTCTTCCTTGCCCTATACACGAAATCACAGCTTCCCTATCTTCATCAACATTTAACAACATAGAATGTGGAAAGTAATTATTTAGGGATTCAGGGAAACTGGTTAACCAGCCTTAAGTTCTGGGAGTGGGATGTCATTCCTACACACTCAGGAATAGATGGGGATGTTACAGTTCAGCTGATCATTTGAATTGTGATATCAGTGCTTTTCTAGAAAGACAGCTGTGGCATAGGTGATGGAGAATGTGTGTTTCTACTTTGATTCAGTGTCCCTTGGTGGGCAGTGACTGATGAGTTAAGTAATAAAAAGATAGTGGAACAGATTATAGGGCTAGTTGAAAAGTGGTTACTAGTTCAGTGCCAGCAATGCACAGTAGTGAAATAGGTGTCAGTGATACAAGACTAGACCATATTACACTGAAGATAATCAAGTCATGGAGTCCCCCCTCAAGGAAGATTCTTTGATGCTGGTGACTGCTCCCTCCCTTGGATTGAACCTGATTGTCTTCCATTTCCCAGGTGCTGTATGACCCCTGTAGGCTTAACAATTACCCTTAAATATAATAATAACTACTCGTAAGCATAATTATGTCAACAACTGCTAGGTTGGCAAGTAGAAATATAATTTTCAAAACCCTTAATGTATGATTTTTTTCAAGTCATAAATTTAAAATACCTGTGACCAGTCTTTTAGTACACAGCACTACTATGGAATGCTTATCCTACCGAATGAAGAGTCAGACTATTGCTGAAGTTGCAAGGCTTAAGTGAAGAGTAAAGATGGCATGGGGTTGAGCTCATCTCAACATAATTATAGTGCAACATGTCAAAAACTCCTTGGCTTGGGCAAGATCTGGAATAAGGGGATGGATTTAACCCTTTGAGGGTTTTCGTCGTACTAGTACGTCTTACGCGTAGGGGTTTTTGACGTACTAGTACTCATAAATTCTAGCGACCTCAAATCTAGTGGGAGAAAGCTGGTAGGTGAAAGAATGGGTCTATGTGGTCAGTGTGCACTTTTAGTACACAGCACTACTATGGAATGCTTATCCTACCGAATGAAGAGTCAGACTGTTGCTGAAGTTGCAAGGCTTAAGTGAAGAGTAAAGATGGCATGGGGTTGAGCTCATCTCAACATAATTATAGTGCAACATGTCAAAAACTCCTTGGCTTGGGCAAGATCTGGAATAAGGGGATGGATTTAAGCTGAACAGTCAAATCACAGATATTAGGAGGCACTTTACTGGATAATTGGTAAAAAAAAAGAAGTAGAATGAGTTAAGCAGGGACAGTAGATGCTGTCTGTGTACAGGGGGTTCAGCTGTAAATACAGTAGTGCTAATTCATGGCTGTCATTCAGAAGTTAAGAGATGGGATCAAGAGCTGAAACTCATTCGATGTACAGTATACTCAAACCAGTAAATGACTACAAATAGGTAATACACACACCCTGCACCTTGCTGCTTTTCTCATTCAGCTTGCCTATTTTTACATGCTATTTAACTCATTGTTTTCACACTTGTTTTTGTATGCTGGCAAATAGCAACTGTTTCTTATATATGTTTCATTCATTCTTCTGATGTTTAATATAATCCTCTAAAGGTGTTGAACAGTTAAACGTATTTTGAATTCTTGAGAAAAATTATGTTTAGGACTTTATCTCATTAAAGAAAGAAAATCACTTGATGGAAGAGTGAAAAATTAGGCACTGTAAACTGGTTTATTTTTCTCTTAATAGGTTGATCGACGTGAGACAGATGCTATATGGTTGTCGCTACAAAATCAGAGTGCTCTGGTAAGCGATCGCTGCACGGTACCATTTCTTCCAGTCAACCCAGAGTATTCCTCGACTAGAAACCAAGGTCGACAAAAGCTGGCTAGGTAAGCTGTGTTCTCGTTAGGGTTTTATAGAGTTAACCACTATAGCTAGGCATAAATTAAATTGACCAAATTTTATTTGGTTTAGCAGCAAAAATGGCTAAAATTGTTTGACACTTGATTAAATATTAGTAATACAAGTACGTTTACACTCATTGAAGACACATTGTTAGTATCAGTGGTTGACAGCTTTTCAACCATTTTCTAATATTTAAATTTTATTAAAGCAAAACAATATAGTAGACTGTAGATTTATACAAGGCATGGAATCTTATAGGCTTAAACTTGTGTGGTATAGAACAGGAGGCATGTGTGTTACCTTTGCGTCATGTACTGTATAAGTAACTTTTCTGAGAAACTGGGTTTCTTATTAACTATAGTGGTACCAAATTCACTTTTACTTGTACCTAGTTAAAGGTTAATGGAATACCAGGAAAGTTTTTTCCTTTCCCAAATAAATATACAAACTGAAATTTCATAAGATTGTTACAAATGCAAAAAGTAGTAAAACCCTATGGGTTTGAATGTATGTATTGTTACTTTCTAGAGTGAAATTTCAGTTAAGTACAGGAGGGCCCAGTTTTTGTGGCTGTTAAGTTTCTGATCCCCACCTATGTGAAAATCGCTGGCGAGTGGGAAAGGGCATTTTTTTCAATATTGAATGCATCAAAAATGCTCGATAATGTGTTTACACTATCATATATTAAGTGATCAGTACAGCTAGGCATAAAAAAAAAACATACAAAAGTAAAATAAATACACTATACATATAATACTTGCCTTAAAATATGGTGCCAGTTGCCCTTCCCACACGTAACTGTTGTGTGGAAAAGTTGAAAAGGATGAACGTAATGAACAGTGGCTTGACTAAAGCCACCTGAAAAGTGACACTGAAAAGAGGGAGCTGAAAATGCGGGGCTGTCGTGCACAGTGAGATTGTTATAATGGATAGTTAACTGTGTTACTTAGTAGCGAGTTCATGGATCTTGAATCAAAAGCGATATTTGACACCAGTCTGGAATAGTCATAACTCAATATTTTTTTCTTCTCCCAACAAATGAGCCACATCCCACCAAGACGGTGACCTAAAAAGAAAAATCTAAGTTTCTCTTTTTTAAATTTAGTAATGTATACAGGAGAAGGGGTTACTAGCCCCTTGCTCCCAGCATTTTAGTTGCCTCTTATGACATGCATGGCTCAGAGGAAGAATTCTGTTCCACTTTCCATGGAGATAAGAGGAAATAAACAAGAACTAGTAAGAAAATAGAAGAAAATCCAGAGGGGTGTGTATATATATGCTTGTACATGCATGACTCAATATGTTCAGTGAAAAAATCATATTTTAACATTACTGCCTGTCAGTGATGTAATTCAAACCTAGTGAATACAGTAACTTTGGTATTGTTACTTCAATGTTTGTGAGGGCAGTAATCAGGAAATCTTAACTTCAGATTGGACTGCAAGAGTAAGTAGAACTGTTGTTACTGGCCATGTGCTAGAAGTACTGTACATATACCCGATACGTTCACGCCTTACTTTCTTACATTGTTGCTTGCTTAATTTTTCACCGAGTTTTTCAGTGTATCTATTTGAATTAATTCTGTTAATAAGGCACTGGTAGTCATTAAATTCCACTTGTAAAATTAATTTTTTCATTGCATTATTCTTCAACCCATTCAGGGTTTCCGATGTACTAGTACGGCTCGCGCACCAGGGTTATTAACGTACTAGTACGCCTAAATTCTAGCGCCTTCAAATTTAGTGAGAGAAAGCTGGTAGGCCTATATATGAAAGAATGGGTCTGTGGGCATTGTACACAATATAAAAAAATTCCTGCAGCACACAGTGCATAATGAGAAAAAAAAAACTCCGACCGTGTTTTTGGTTTAAAACGGCGACCTTGCAGTGTATTTTTGTAAGGTATTTATGGTTGTACTTTAGTTTTCCTGGTCTCATTTTATAGAATGGAAGAATATTACAGAAATTGAGATGATTTTGATTGGTTTCATAATGAAAAGTACCTTGAAATTGAGCTCAAAGTAGCAGAAATGTTTGATTTTTACCAAAGTTCAAAAGTAAACAAATCATGCCAATTGTCTAATACACGTCACCTGGCGAGTCTGATATTCTTTCACAAGTGCGCTGATCTTGTTTATACCATTTCTACACTAATGCAGTAGTCTGCATAACAGTAAATCTTCTATATTTTGTGATGTGACTAATGAACAGAAAATGTTATTTTAGTGCCAGGAATGTCTGTCTTGTTTACTCTGGACCCTATTTGGTAATTGGCATCTTCTGAAATTTGTGAAATTGGCAAAATTGCCAGTTTCTGACCACTTTATTGGATAGTTGAAATCGGTAAATGGGTGATTTCTTGTACTCATTCAATATAAAAAAAAAAATGGAGTTCTAGTGAAATAGATATGATTTTTGTCGACTAGTACATTGGAATTGGCCGAAAATAGTGCTCAAAGTGGGCGAAATCGCCGATGCGCCCGCGCGTGCAGCAAGCGTGTGCCTGTGCGTGCCTGTGCACGTGTGTGGGCGCATGCGCCTGTCTATGCAACTGATGTTGTTCTGTTTTTGTGCACTTCAGGAGATTGTTTTAAGGTAATGGTTATTCTAAGGTCCTTTCTTAAACTGTATCAGTGATCTACTTTTCCCTCCCTACATATGAGAAAACTTGTAAATGTAGAGTCTGTTCAACCTCCATTTCCCTCAAGTTAGTTTTTAATATGTATACTCTTGGTCTAAAACTTGCAATTCCAGTCATTGCTTAGGAAGAGCTATAATCTATGAACTAGTGTTTTACTCAAAACTATGCTGATTTTTAATCTAACAAGCAAATAATTGCTACTTGCTTCTACTACTATACAGTGAGATTCCTTTCTTGCTTGGCCAAACATAACTTGGAGAGAAAATCCATTGCCTATGAATGTATGCTCAAATGAGTACTGAACTACATTACCTAGCTTTTTATGCACCTTGGTATTTTGTTTTAGTTTGTAGCTGTGATACACCTAACCTTGTTCTGTGGTTTAATACCAGCTTCCCCAGTTACTAACAAACTCTTGGACCAGTCACCCTCAACAGTTCCACACTGTTTCCTTGTTTGCTTGATGGTGATGTCTATTCATCTTTTCTACATGGTTATTTCAAAACTCAGTAGTTTGAATATAGATGTATACTATATGTAAATATTTTGTTTTAAATATATGTGGAGTTTATCAGTATAAGGTTAGTGTGCTAAGTGAGTTAGGGAAGTAATATTAGAGCCTTTACACGACTGCAATCATTATCAGTTGATGGCTGGCCTTTCGAAACTCATATTGGCTAGGGTAGAATATTTGGAGTGTGCTTAATTAGGGATGAAAAAAAAATGTGCAGTGTCATTGGTTTACCATAACAGTGAAGCAAGCCTAGCTAGTCTTTTCTCACAGCCTTCACCACCTGTTATATAACCTTTGTCACTGTGTGTATTTATTTGAACTGCAAACATTAGGACCTGTCTTTCTTAGTCAATCTAAAAAATATATTGATAGGTGAAACTGTTCACAATGTATTCTTTGTTGCCTAGCAAAATTGCACTAAGCAAACTTTGGCTGAGCTGGAAATTATGGTAGTTATTTGTTAAATAAGAATTATTGTAAAGCTATAATTATCATTTGTAATAATGCAGTATTAATGTCGGGTATTAGATGGATATGATTTTTTCCACAGGTTCAATGCAAGAGAGTTTGCTACTTTAATTATTGATGTTTTGTCTGATATTAAGAGACGTCAGTCGGGGATCGCCTCTCCATGTGCAACTTCTAAAGATAAAGGTGGGTTTTAAGCTGGCATTATTGATTGTTTAAATTCAGCATTTGCACATACCCTTCGGACCCATACAAAAAGTGCACCTAATTACAAAAGGAAGCAATCCAAAATGCTCTTACCTTATCAAGATGTAGAAAGAATTTTTGAAAAGGAAAACCAGAAAGGTAAGTCAGAACCAAATCTTCTGGTAAGTCAGCCTTGAAAACAGTCACATTTCATTTAGTTTGTTCTTTGTGAAATGTGTCCTTCACTATCACTATAGGCACAGAAATAGATACACCTTCACTGCACTGCTGGCAAAAATCATTTATACAAAACTGTGTTAATGTCAAAGTTTACATGCTGTTACTAACTGGTAGGGTAGCAAGAACTTTCTCCTACTTTGAGACAATATATGGGCAAAGCAACTGCAATAGTTCTCCATCTATTCTCTAAATAGTGAATGAGTAACTAAGACTTGTATACATTGTAAGTCCTCGTCTATACCTGTTAAATTTATAAGTATGATGGTGTTGTGGAACACCTGGTAATGGATACAAAGTAATGCTGCTGCTTTCAACAAACCATTCATATCCCACTGAAGCAGGGTGGCCCAAAAAGAAAAATGAAAGGTTTCTCTTTTTAGTTGCCTCTTGCAACTCTCATAGCTTATGGAGGAGGAATTCTGGTCCACTTCCACATGGAGATAAGAGGAAATAAACAAGAACAAGAGCTTGTAGTAGGTTGGTAGACAGCAACCACCCAGGGAGGTACTACCATCCTACCAAATGAGTGTGAAACACAAGCCTGTAATTGTTTTGCATGATGGTAGGATTGCTGGTGTCTGTCTCATAAACATGCAAGGTTGCAGGTATGTCTTGCTACTTCTACTTACACTTAGGTCACACTACACATGCATGTACAAGCATATATATACTAACCCCTCTGGGTTTTCTTCTATTTTCTTTCTAGTTCTTGCTTTTGTTTATTTCTGCTTATCTCCATCGGGAAGTGGAACAGAATTCTTCCTCTGTAAGCTATGCGTGTCGTAGGAGGTGACTAAATGCTGGGAGCAATGGGCTAGTAACCCCTTCTCCTTTATAAACTACTAAAAAGAAGGAAAAGAAAGACTATAAAATTGGGAGGTTTGAATGTGCGTGGATGTAGTGCGGATGATAAGAAAAAAATGATTGCTAATGTTATGAATGAAAAGAAGTTGGAAATCCTAGCCCTAAGCAAAACAAAGCTGAAGGGAAAAATAAATGGGATTAACTCAGGAGTATGAGAGAGTTAGAGCTAAGGAAGGGGTAGCAATAATGTTGAAGGATCAGTTATGGAGAGAAGAAGTAACATAAATGTATAAATTCAAGGATTATGTGGATTAAAATAAGGGTTTGATGTAAAAAGTGGGTCATAATAAGTGTGTGTGCACCTGGAGAAGAGAGGAGTGTAGAGAAGAGAGAGAGAGATTTTGGGAGATGTTAAGCGAGTGTGTAGGAACTTTTGAAGCAAGTGAGAGAGTAATTGTGGTAGGGGACCTAAATGCTAAAGTTGGAGAAACATTTAGTGGGTGTGGTAGGCAAGTTTGGGGTGCCAGGCGTAAATGATAATGGGGAGCATTTGATTGAATTTTGTCTAGGAAGGGGTTTGGTTATAGGTAACATATTTTAAGAAAAAGAGGATAAATAAGTATACAAGATATGATACAGGGCATATTGACAGTAGTTCGTTGGATTACATATTGGTAGATAAGACTGTTGGGTAGACTTCAGGATGTACATGTTTATAGAGGGGCTACAGATATATCAGATCACTTTTTAGTTGTAGCTACATTGAGGGTAAAAGGTAGATGGGATACAAGGAAAATGGAAGCAGCAAGTAAGAGAGGTGAAGGTTTATAAACTAAAAGAGGAGGCAGTTAGGGTAAGATATAAATAACTGTTGGAGGACAGATGGGCTATTGAGTATAAACAGTGGGGAAGATGATGTATGGGATAAGTGTTCAGCAGAAGTTTGTGGTTACAGGAAAGTGGGTGTGGGAGGGAAGAAGAGCAATTGGTTTAATGATGATGTAAAAAGAGTAGTAAGGGAGAAAAAGTTAGCATATGAGAGGTTTTTACAAAGTAGAAGTGATGCAAGGGGGAAGGAGTATATGGAAAGATAGAGATGTTAAGAGTGGTGAAGCAATGTAAAAAAAGAGCAAATGAGAGAGTGGGTGAGATGTTATCAACAAATTTTGCTGAAAATAAGAAAGTTTTGGAGTGAGATTAATAAGTTGAGAAAGCCTATGGAACAAATGGATTTGTTAGTTAAAAATAGGAGAGAAGAGTTATTAAATGGAGAGTTAAAGGTATTGGGAAGATGGAATATTTTGAGGAATTGTTAAATGTTGATGAAGATAGGGAAGCTGTGATTTTGTGTATAGGGCAAGGAGGAATAACATCTTATAGGAGTGAGGAAGAACCAGTTGTAAGTGTGGGGGAAGTGCATAGGGCAGAGAGTAGAATGAAAGGGGGTAAAGCAGCTGGGATTGATAGGATAAAGATAGAAATGTTAAAAGCAGGTGGGGATATAGTTTTGGAGTGGTTGGTGCTATTATTTAATAAATGTACGGAAGAGGGTAAAGCTACCTAGGGACTGGCAGAGAGCATGCATAGTTCCTTTGTATAAAGGCAAAGGGGACGAAAGAGTGTAAAAATTATAGGCGAATAAGTCAATTGAGTATACCTGGTAAATGTATGGTAGTTATTATTGAAAGAATTAAGAGCAAGACTGAGAGCAGGGTAGCAGATGAACAAGGAGGCTTTAGGAAGGGTAGGGGGCATGTAGGCCAAGTGTTTACAGTGAAACATATAGGTGAACAGTATTTAGATAAGGGTAAAGAGGTTTTTGTGGCATTTATGGATTTGGAAAAGGCATATGATGGTGGATAAGGGGGGTAGTGTGGCAGATGTTGCAAATGTATGGAATAAGAGGTAGGTTATTGAAAGTAGTGAAGAGTTTTTATGAGGATAGTTAGGCTCAGGTTAGGGTATGTAGGTGAGAGGGAGATTATTTTCCAGTAAAAGTAGGCCTTAGGCAGGGGTGTGTGATATCAACAAGGTTGTTCAATATATTTATAGACTGAGTTGTAAGAGAAGTGAATGCTAGGGTGTTGGCAAGAGGTGCGGGATTCAAAGATAAAGAATCTAACAGAGTGGGAGTTGTCATAGTGGCTCTTTGCTGATGACACACTGCTTTTGGGAGATTCTGAAGAGAAGTTGCAGAGGATGGTGGATGAATTTGGTAGGGTATGTAAAAGAAGAAAATTAAAAGTGACTATAGGAAAGTGTAAGGTGATGAGGATAACAAAAAGATTAGGTGACGAAAGATTGGACATCATATTGGAGGGAGAGAGTATGGAGGAGGTGAATGTATTCAGATATTTAGGAGTGGATGTGTCAGCAGATGGGTCTATGAAAGATGAGGTAAATCATAGAATTGGTGAGTGGTGCACTTAAGAGTCTGTGGAGACAAAGAACTTTGTCCATGAAAGCAAAGAGGGGAGTGTATGAGAGTATAGTTATACCAAAACTCTTGTATGGGTGTGAAGCATGGGTGGTGAATGTTGCAACGAGGAGGAGGCTGGAGGCAGTGGAGATGTCATGTCTGAGCGCAATGTGTGGTGTGAATATAATGCTGAGAATTCGTAGTTTGGAAATTAGGAGAAGGTGTGGGATTACCAAAACTATTATCCAAAGGGCTGAGGATTGGTTGTTGAGGTGGTTTGGACATGTAGAGAGAATGGAACAAAACAGAATGACTTGGAGAGTATAAATCTGTAGTGGAGGGAAGGTGGGGTAGGGGTTGGCCTAGGAAGGGTTGGAGGGAGGGGGTAATGGAAGTTTTGTGTGCAAGGGGCTTGGACTTCCAGCAAGTATGCGTGAGCATATTTGGTAGATGCAAATGGAGACGAATGGTTTTTAAGGACTTCATGTGCTGTTGGAGTGTAAGCAAGGTAATATTTACGAAGGGATTCAGGGAAACCAGCAGGCTGGACTTGATTCCTAGAGACAGGAAGTACAGTGCCAGCACTCTGAAGGATGGGTGTTAGTGTCGCAGTTTTATAACTGTAGTGTAAGCATGCCTCTGGCAAGACAGTAATGGAGTGAATGATGAAAGTTTTTCTTTTTCGGGCCACCCTCCCTAGGTGGGAAATGGCCAATGTGTTAATAAAAAATAAATAAAAGAACTAAGAAAATAGAAGAAAACCCAGAGGAGTGCGTATCTATATATGCTTGTCAGTGCATGTGTAGTGTGACCTAAGTGTAAGTAGAAGTAGCAAGACATACCTGAAATCTTGCATGTTTATGAGACAGGCACCAGCAATCCTACCATCATGTAAAACAATTACAGGCTTCCATTCTACACTTGCTTGGCAGGACAATAGTACTTCCCTGGGCGGTTGCTGTCTACCAACCTACTACCTAGGACAAAGTAATGTACTCTATGGAAATTGACCTTACTTACCAAATCTGGTGACCCAGTTTCCCAATGCTTGAGCTTGTAATGTTCTGGTTGCTGGTATACCAGGAGAAATGTACCTCAATTTTTATATTTTATTCTTTATATTGTTCTAGATTGTTTGGGAACTTCCTGAGAAGGTAGCAGGAAAATTTAGCATAAAGTATTAAACAAGAATAATTTGAGGGCAATGACTTGCATTTACATGTTCTTCTACTATCTTCTTCGAGTGAGAGAAAGAGGAAGAAGTGTATAATAAACCCAATGAAAATTGAGGGTTTGATAAACACAAAACACTATTAATGCCTGTGACCCACAAATGTTAAGTGTTCTTTAATTGTGGAACAAGGGTAAAAGTCTTGACAATGAAACTTGTCGGTTCTTTGAACCATTCATCTATATGTTGTTAAATTAGACACGTGCAACTCTTGGGTATCTTTATTGAGGAAACTTTTCACCACACAGTGGCTTCATCAGTCCATACATAGGAGAAACTTGAACAGGAGGAGAATGAGGTAATCAGTCCCTCAACCTTGAGTCGATGTGGTCAGTCCATCAATCTTGAATAGAATATTCAAGATTGATGGACTGACCACATCAGCTCAAGGTTGAGGGACTGATTACCTCATTCTCCACCTGTTCAAGTTTCTCCTATGTATGGACTGATGAAGCCACTGTGTGGCGAAACGTTTCCCCAATAAAGATACCCAAGAGTTGCACACGTGTCTAATTTAACAATGAAACTTGAACAGTTGCTGCAGGAAGTGCCAGATCAGTTAAGTTGTAATGGCTATGTATGCCTGCAGCCCTCGGGCAGCAGTGATCAGGCTATCAGCATGGAAACCTGGATAAAAGTCTTCTACTTTATTTTATCACATAGGATGCTTCTTAGCAAGTAACTCAAAAACAACACATTCATAATGACTCATTCAAGTCTTGCCATAAGTGTGTAGACATCAAAAGTCAGTGACCCTCATGACTTCATACCTTATAAATGAATAAATTGTGAGGTAATGTTTAAGTTTAATTCACTCAGATTCTTTTGGAAAAGTAGTTTCTGCATTAATACAGGTAGTATATAATTGTTTATTTTTTCATTTATGTATTTATGCATTTATCTTCATCTATATATTTTACAGTATTTACAAAGCTTAAGTCATTTCTTCCTGCAAATCATCCAGCACTTACGTATGTCACATTTTCTATGCTCTCCCAATATGGAATGCTTGCAAAAATTAATTTTATTACATTACTGTATCTTTTTTTCCCTCATATGACTTAATCTCATATCTTGTTCTTTATGTAAATTCATAATGTAATAGTGTTGTATAAGTACTAAGCATATATCCTTTATCACTTTTTTTTAGCTTTATTAAAGGTAGAATTTTATTTTGTTAACATGACAATTTTTTTTGTTCCATTTGGATATTATTAATATTCATGGGCAGGTTGTAAATCTGTCAAGGTCATACAAGGCTTGGGGAAATTGGGTTTGTTCAAGGTAAGGAAGGGTAGCTCAAATTTCTTGAATCAAGAGGCCCTCAACATCCTCAAGGCACTCCAAACCTTGAAGATTTCTGCTGGATAGTTTGGAAGTCTTGTATTACCTTAAAAAGTGATTTAATAGTATTTGTTAGTGTTTTAGAAAACGTTACTGTTTAGTTTTATTTAACCCTTTGACTGTCACGACCCCAAATCCTAAAGAGTGCCTCTGTGTTGCAAAATTTCGAAAAAAAAAAAATTATGAAATGATAGAGAATTTTTTCCCTTTGGTAATGACTCCAAATATACGAAATTTGATGGAAAACTTATGGAATTACGCTCTTGCGAAGTTAGCAATCTCAGCGATGTTTACGCATAGGTGATTTCACCCACTTTGAACCTTATTTTTGGCAAATTCTATTGTTTCAGTCGACCAAACTTGTAGCTATTTCTTCAGAACTCCATTTGTTCTGTCGAATGAGTACAAGAAACTACCCATTTACTGATTTCAACTACCCAGTAAAGTGGTCAAATTGGCAATTTGGCCAATTTCATGCAAATTAAAAAAGATGCCAATTTCAAAATAGGGTCCAGAATGAACAATGCAGAAATTCCTGGCACTAAAATAACATTTTCTCTGTTCATCAGTCATGCCTCCAGGCCCCTCTTATATTACTCTTGTTTTCTATTTTGTATAAATTTTTGTATAAATAATGTCAACCCATTCATGACTGCAAATTAGAATGGCTAATTGGACACTTACTGGACAATGACGTCATCGTTTACTCTTGAACATCGGCAAAAATCGAACATTTCCGCTACTTAAAGCTCAATTTCAAGGTCTCTTTCATTGTGAAACCAGTCAAAACCATCTCTATTTCTGTAGTATATTTCTCATTCTATCAAATGAGACCAATAAAACTAGAATACAACCACAAATACTATATGAAAATACACCTCAGTCAGCGTTTTAATCTAAAAACACTGAGTTTTTTTTTTTCTCATTATGCACTGCGTGCTGCAGGATTTTTTTTATACTGCTCACACTGACTGCACAGACCCATTCTCTCACTTGTGGGCCTACCAGCTTTCTCCCGCTTGATTTGAAGCCGCTAGAATTTTGGAGTAAATACATCAAAAACATTGGCTTGTAAGATGTATATATACGACTGAAACAGTCAGAGGGTTAACTGCATATTTTTCCTAACAGATTATTTGTTATATTGAGAATCCTACATGAAAGCTTCCTCATTTTGTGCTCTTTCTTCCCGCTAGCAGTAACCACAGCTGTCCAGAGGGCTGACAGGGCACGGGACCCCTTCTTCGCCTGTCCCTCTCCTCCACACATGTTCACCAATCCTGAGGACCATTCCCCGTCTTCTGCTTTATCTATATCCTCTGATACTTTAATATCGGGTGTGTCTTCTCCCACTGTTGTCCCTTTGAATGACACTTGCACTTCTGTCCCATCTACTAATGGTTCTAGCTGTCGAGCTTTATTGCTCACCCAAAATAACCCCCTCTATCGCTCTTACGATGAGGTGAATGGATCTCTTGAAGATGTAGGTACTGGCAGTTTTGAACGAGACTCAATTGATGGTGTGGGTGTTGATGAAGAATCTGCAGATATCAGTAGCAGTGATGATAATGATGAATGCCATACTGAAGGATGTATTAGAGATTTGCTGAATAGTCATTGGATACCATTTTCACATCAAGGAAACTACTCTAAAATTCAACCAGAAAATAAACAGGATAGCAGTAAGATTGAACCTATTAAACCTCTTAGACGAAAATATTCAAGTGGATTCAGTAGTAATAGTGATTTATCAGATGAAGGTGATCAGTTTGCTGATTATGATGAAGTTTATGATCCAGCTACTAGTCAGTTTGCAGCTCAGCTCTCGAAAAGTATTCGAGAGAAGCTTCTCAATCCTAAGCAGAGCTTGGAGGAGAAGTGGAAAACTTCTTCAGCCCTACCTCCAACAGCTCCATTATCAAAACCAGGAACAGGAGGGGCACGATCCTTATTGGTGCGAACCCTTACCATGCCCTTGAAATATGCTGCCCAGCACAGACAGAGTCTAACCAAAGTGTTCTCACGTTCCCAACCAAGTACACCTGAACTTCCTCGTAGAAGTCATGTAACAAGGAGCTACATGAAACCTGATCAAGTCAATCGAAATATGATTTCTCCATGGAATGTTGATAATAGATTTGAAGGTTTTCTAGAAACCTCAGAACAAAAGCTTAAAAGTTCTCAAGTGAAGAAAAATCCATCGCAGGGTAAAAAGAGCCCTGCAGGAAAACCTCCAAAACCACCGACTTCTCATCAAAAGCCAGTGACGAGAAAAACCTCTAATTTAAGTCGCCAAGCTTCATTTAAAAACCCTTTTCCTGATCATTTAATAAGGTCTCCTCCTCCTAATGCTCTAGATAACTGGCCATCTGAACCTTGTAATAATCCTATTCTTGAGCCATGTGTGACTTGTGCTCGAAATGTAGCTGCAAATATCCAACATGCTTCAATATGGGGAGAGATAGAAAATCTTCCCAAAGGTTATATATCCAATGTAGAGGAAAATCAGATGGTGACAATTAAGCGAAAGCCTTCGAAAGAGGATTGCAAACTGCAGTGATGTTTTAACTTGAAAGTATATTACACGAAATTGTGATGTACAGTGCAGAGCAGTGTTGTAGCTAGCCTTTAACATTAAATGACTAACCTCTTGTTGACCATTTGGTATGATGCTATATTAACACATTTCAATAATATCACTAAATAGCTATTAATATTGGACTTGGAATGTGCTTACAGACTCAAAACTTGAAACTGTGTGACAGTTATTGGCAGAAAAGATTTTAACTTTGGTTTCTTCATTTTCTTTTTTCATTACTGTATGCTTACTGTGTGTTGTTCCAGGTGGTGGTGTTTGGGGGATTTAGTGTTGTGCTTTGTTTGTCATTCTTGATTTGTCTTGAGGCATATTATGGACAGTTATAATAATTTTCAGCATGTTGTAAACAATGTGGCATTAACCAATTTCTTTTCTCTTCTTCTCTTTCTAGACTTCGGTGACGTGACGTTGACACTGCCTAACTCTCCCAAAGTAAACCTCCACAACAACATGTGCTTAAATGCAAGGTTAATAACTCCCCCAACATCAGTGACTGCACCTGTTAACTCCTCTCCTGTGTTAATAAACAAGGAGCATCAGCATCAAAGACCAGTACTAAACTCTCTAACTTCTATTTCATCTACTGCAAGTCTCATAACACCTTCTACAACAGACTCCTCAGGCACATCCTCTAGCACAGGGCTGTCTACTACTGCTGTCACAGACACTTCAAGCACCTCTAGTACAAGTCTCATCACCACTATCACAGAAACCCAGTCAGGCCCATCCTCACTCTCCTTCAATAATACCATAGCTGCCAACAACAACAACAAGGGTGAAATGACAGATGACGGGGAACCCCTATATGACTCTGTGGCATCTGAAGATGACTACTCGTGTTTGGAACAAATTCAGAAGCTCTCACAACAAAAGCTATTTTTGGAAGAGCAGAGACGACAGCATCAACTGGACGAACTTGTAAGTATCAAAATTGATTTTCTTTAATTTGTAGATCTTTAAGACTATGTATCAGGTGTTTGTGTATGTATGTTTATTTTTTACAAACAAGTCATCTCCCACTGAGGTAGGTTGACCAAATAAAAAAAAAAAAACATTCACCATCACTCTATCACTGTCTTGCCAGAGGGGTGCCAATACTACAGTTCAGTACTGCAGATAAACCCACACCTTCAGAGTGCAAGCACTGTACTTCACCTCCAGGACTTGGTTCCAGCTACCTGGTATCCTTTCATAAATGTTACCTTGCTTACACTTCAACAGCATATCAAGTCATAAAAACCACTCTTTTCTAACATGCTCACATTTTTTTTTTTTTTTTTTGATTAAGCTCTTAACCTAAAACCTCCTTTACCCCCTCCCTTGAACATTTTCTAGGATGACTCCTACCTCTTCCTTCCACAACAGATTTTTACACCCTCCAAGTCATCCTATTTTGTTCTATGCTCTTTAAATGTCTAAACCACCTTCACCGGACCATATATATTGCCCAACCCTGAATTAAAATCATGACCTTTCACTTGGTAGCTAATGTTTCTGGTAAAAATAAATAAAACCAGACTTTTTAATACCAAATTGCTTTTTTGTTTTATTATTTTTTTATTTTTTTTATTATCACACCGGCCGATTCCCACCAAGGCAGGGTTTTTTGTTTTGTATAACATAATTTCATTTCTCTCCATGGGGAAGTGGAACAGAATTCTTCCTCCGTAAGCCATGCGTGTCGTAAGAGGGGACTAAAATGGTGGGAGCAAGGGGCTAGTAACCTCTTCTCCTGTATAAATTACTAAATATAAAAAGAAAGACTTTCATTTTTCTTTTTGGGCCACCCTGCATTGGTGGGATACAGCAACCACCCAGGGAGGTACTACCGTCCTTGCCAAGTGGTGTAAAACGAAAGCCTGTAATTGTTTTACATGATGGTAGGATTGCTGGTGTCTTTTGTGTCTCATAAATATGCAAGATTACAGGTACATCTTGCTACTTCTACTTACACTTGGGTCACACTACACATACGTGTACACGTTTAATTATACACACTCATCTGAGTTTTCTTTGATTTTATCTTAATAGTTCTTGTTCTTATTACTTTTCCTTTTATATCCACGGGGAAGTGGAATAAGAATCTTTCCTCCGTAAGCCATGCGTGTTGTAAAAGTCAACTATAAGGCCGGAAACAATAGGCTAGTAACCCCTTTTCCTGTAATAATTACTAAAAAGAATAAGAAAATTGTCAGAGTGGGATGTCTGTGTGTGGATGTTGTGCGAATGATAGAGATGATTGTGGATGCTATGAATGAGAAGAAGCTGGATGTCCTGGCTTTAAGTGAAACAAAGTTGAAGGGGGTGGAAGAGTTTCAGTGGAGAGGAGTAAATGGGATTAGGTCAGGGGTTTCAAATAGTTAGAGCTAAAGGAGTAGCAATAATGTTGAAGGATAAGCTATGGCAGGAAAAGAGGGACTATAAATGTATTAATTCAAGGATTGTGGAGTAAAATAAAGGTTGGATGTGAAAAGTGGGTTATAGTAAGCGTATATGCACCTGGAGAAGAGAAAAGTGTAGAGGAGAGAGAGAGATTTTGGGAAATGTTAAGTGAATGCGTGGGGAGTTTTGAACCAAGTGTGAGAGTACTTGTGGTTGGGATTTTAATGCTAAAGCGGGTAAAAATGTTGTGGAGGGAGTAGTAGGTAAAGTTGGGGTGCCAGGGGTAAATGGAAATGGGGAGCCTTTAATTGAGCTATGTGTAGAAAGAGGTTTGGTAATAATAAATATTTTATGAAAGAGGATAAATAAATATACAAGGCATGATATAGCATTTAATGAAGGTAGTTTATTAGATTATGTATTGATGGATAAAAGGTTGATGGGTAGGCTCCAGGATGTACACATTTATAGAGGGGCAACAGGGAGAAGGCTTACAGCTTTTCATCTCATCCCCTGCTCTTGCGAATTCCTTGCATTGTTAATATCTCTAGTAAGGCTGATGCATGCAGGGGATGAGATGAAAAGCTGTAAGCCTTCTCCCTGAAAGCTGGCTGCCTTGGATCAAAGTCTAGTGCAAGCTGGACTCCAAGGTATTGGTCCAGTGTGGGTAGATTGGTAAAGCACTGCGTACCTTGTTCCAAGGTTCGTAGGTTCGAGTCTCCTTCAGCCAGAGATCAGGGTTTGTGTATATTTCGCCTGCTCTTGCGAATTCCTTGCATTGTTAATATCTCTAGTAATAACTGCATATTAGAATGGCTAGTTGGGCATTTATTGGACAATGGTACCATTTGTTTACTTTTGATCATCGGCAAAAATCAAACATTTCCCATACTTTGAGCTCCATTTCCAGGTTCTTTTTATAATAAAATCAATCAAAATCACCTCTATTTCTATAATATGTTTTCCATTCTGTCAAATGAGACCAAGAAAACGAGAATACAACCATAAATACTATACGAAAATAGACCACAGAGTCGGCATTTTAATTAAAACGGTCGGAGTTTTTTTTTTTTCTCATTATACCCTGCATGCTCCAGGATTTTTTTTATATGGTGCACACTGACCACACAGACCCATTCTCTCACATGTGGGCCTACCAGCTTTCTCCTGCTTGATTTGAAGCCGCTAGAATTTATGAGTATACACCTACCATCCGACTTACGACCGAGTTCGGTTCCGAGAAACCGGTCGTAAGTCGAAATGGTCGTAAGTCGAACTTTACTACTGAATATCAACAAAACATTTTTGTAATGACTTTATTTTATTGTTTTATTTTGGTATTTCATGTTTTACTTTACTTTTTATGTTGTTAGTACTGTATTTTATACTGTAAGGTTTAGGATAAACACTGTGTACAATACAAATAGTTGTTTATTTCCCAGAAATTTGGCATAAAAAACACGGTCGTAAGTCGAGTGGTCGTAAGTCGAGCAGGTCATAAGTCGGATGGTAGGTGTATATACGTCAAACACGGTACCTCGTAAGACATATATATACGACCTCGACAGCCAAAGGGTTAATTGCATTTACATTATTTCTTATGGGAAATGTTACTTCAGTTTTCGTCAGTTTGGGATTTAGACCGACCTTCTGGAATGAATTAAGGACAATATCTGGGGTTCCACTGTATTTTTATAATTGATTTTTTTCAATGATTTGTTTCTTATTTATGGTCATTTCTCAGAAATGGTTCCATAGCATATTATGCAGCGTCTAATTTATCATGTCAAATTCATTTTGTTATTCACGTGTTAAATGGATGGTTGTACTGTATGCATCTACCATTACTATTCAAGGTTTTTGTCTTATTTTTTATTTCTGTTACGAAAGTGTTGACATTATTTGTTCTGGATTTTAATTTCTGTAACTTGCCGTATTTCTTTTACCAATATTTCTAATGCACCTCTTGCTCTACCCAGTTAGTTCTCTACACAGTAGTTAACCCCTGAATGTGTGATTAATCCACACAGTAGTTTCCCTTGAATGTGTGATTACACTCTTGATATGTAGGAGTCACAACAGTTACCTTATTTTTATAATTACAGTACAGTGAGCCAAGCAGTGAGCTGATGGCAAGCATTGATTCGTCAGTGAGCTTAGAGGCTTATTTGGAAATGAAGGAGAAACTGGAATCAAGTGAAGCTCGGATACAAGAGTTACAGAACAACAATGCTCACATGCGTTCACAGTTAGACGAGCTTAGTTGCACTGTAAGTAAACTGGTATTAATCTTTTCTTAGAGTGGTAACTTCTATAACTCCTCTTCCTTGAAACTAATAGAGAAAAATAAAAACACTTTTTTCCAGCATGTTCAGATGCCTGACTACTAATGTATATATGCAAGTGCTTGTATGCATTTACTTTAATACATACATACTTTCTTCTTTCAACACACCGGGATGGGGGAGAAATGTGTGAGGTAGTAAATATTTAAGTCTCAATGTGTATTTATAGACAGAGCATCATATTAAATGGCTCTAAAGTAAAGAGAGTTAAAATGGCAATCACTGAAATACCCAAAAATTAAGTTAAGACACTATTGTAGTGAGAACTTTCCCAACGGCACCGTTACTAATTGGATGTCATAACTGGCCAGACACCCCTTGCAGTACCTTTGATACACCTTTGATGGATTTCAAGAGTTTTTCTATTCTTGAATCCTGGCCCTGGGTCAGATTTTATCTGGTGCTTGTCAGGTCAACCAAGCTTTTGCTGCTGGCAGCCAGCTGGCCCACATATACCACAGCCTGGTTGATCTGGCACTTGGTGGAGGGAGTTGTCTAGTTTTCTCTTAGACTTCTATACACTTGTTCTAGCATTGTTTGATATCTTCTAGCAAGATGTTAAGAAGTTTGGGACCATGTATGTTGATACAATGTTCTCTTATTGTGCCCACTGCACCCCTGCCTTTCATGGGGTTTATTTCACATATTCTCCCGCATCTCTCACTACAGTATGTTATAGCAGTGTGCAGGTTTGGGACTAGGTTCTAAGTGCTTTCCACTTGTATATTATCATGTATCTCCCCTGCACCCCATTGTGTACGTATTTAGGACTTTAAGGCATTCAGTGGTTGGATATTAAAACAGGCACACCTGTACATCTGTTAACTCGTGTATTTTTTATAATACCACCACCACTTGTAATAATATTTGGGATTTTACAGTTTTTGAGTTCATCTAACCACAAATACAGCAACAGTCATAAAAAAAAAAAAAAAAAAAAAAAAAAAAAAATACTCGAGTTTAGTTTCAAGAGTGACACTGTGATCATCAGGCTCATAAACTCTAGAAAAGAGAGGTGCTTTCAACTGAGACTTAGAAGAATGAACAAACTCCTGACTCGTAATAAACACTGGTAATCTGTTATACAGTTTGGAAGCTACAAAAAAAAGACCTCTTTCTGCGAATGATTTCCCCTATAACAGCATGAGGTCAGTCAGTCTTAACCTTTTGACTGTCGCAAGCCCATTTCTGAAACTGTTATTCTGTCATAAAATTTTTGGAAAAAGTTATTTTTTCTTGTGAAATTATAGAGAATCTTTTCCCGATGGTTATGACACCAAAAGTACGAAATATGATTGAAAACTTACGGAATTACGCTCCTGCAAAGTTAGCGATCTCTGAGATATGTATGCATCGGCGATTTCGCCGACTTTGAGCGCTATTTTTGGCCAATTCCATTGTTCCAGTCAACCAAACTCATAGCTGCTTCTTTAGAACTCCATTTTTCTATCAGTTGAGTACAAGAAACCGCCTATTTACCGATTTCAACTACCCAATAAAGTGATCAGAAATTAGCAATTTGGTCGATTTTACGCAAATTAAAAAAGATGCCAGTTTCAAAATAGGGTCCAGAATAAACAATAGACATTCTTGGCACTAAAATAACATATCCTCTGTTCATTAGTCATGTCTCCAGGCCCTTCTTATATTACTCTGTTTTCTATTTTTATTTTTTATTTACACAAAAAATAGAAGATTTACTGTCATGCAGACTACTGCATTATTGTAAAAATGGTATAAATAATATCAGTGCACTAGTGAAAGAATATTAGACTCCCCAATTGACGTGTGTTGGACATGTAGTGTGATTTGCTTACTCTTGAACATTGGTAAAAATTGAACATTTCCACTATTTTGAGCTCAATATCAAGGTCGTTTTCATCGTGAAACTAATCAAAATAATCTTTATTTCTGCAACATGTTTTCCTGTTCTATCAAATAAGACCAAGAAAACGAGAATACAGTGGACCCTCGCCTAACGCTATTAATCCGTTCCTGAGAGCTCAACGTTAGGCGAATTAATTTTCCCCATAAGAAATAATGGAAATCAAATTAATCCGTTCCTGACACCCCAAAGTATGAACAAAAAAATTTTTTTACCACATGAAATAGTATTAATTTTAATACACACAAACTGAAGAAGACATGCACAGTTACATGACACTTACCTTTATTGAAGATCTGGTGATGATTGATGGGATGGGAGGAGGGGAGTGTGTTGATGGTGTTAGTGTTTAGAAGGGAAATCCCCTTCCATTAGGACTTGAGGTGGCAAGTCCTTTTCCGGGGTTACTTCCCTTCTTCTTTTAATGCCACTAGGACCAGCTTGAGTCACTGGACCTCTGTCGCACAACCTATCTGTCCATAGAGGCCTGTACCTCCCGTTCCTTTATGACATTCCTAAAGTGTTTCTCAGCATTGTCAGTGTACAGGTTGCCAACACGGCTTGCAATAGCTGTGTGAGGGTGATTTTCATCAAAAAAGGTTTGCACTTTAAGCCACATTGCACACATTTCCTTAATCTTTGAAGTAGGCAACTTCCTCAATTTCTCTATCCCCTCCTCCGAAGCAGTTTCCTCAGGTGTGGCCTCTTGCTGTTGAAGATGATCTAGCAGCTCATCAGTGGTTAGTTCTTCATTGTCCTCCTCCACCAACTCTTACACATCCTCCCCACTAACCTCCAACCCCAAGGACTTCCCCAATGCCACAATGGATTCCTCAACTGGCATAGGATTCCCAGGGTTAGCCTCAAACCCTTCAAAATCCTTTTTGTCTACACATTCTGGCCACAGTTTCTAACAAGCAGAGTTCAAGGTCCTCTTAGTCACTTCCTCCCAAGCCTTACCTATGATGTTTACACAATTGAGGATGCTAAAGTGATCTCTCCAAAACTCTCTTAGTCAATTGAGTTTCTGAGGTCACTACAAAGCACCTTTCAAACATAGCTTTTGTGTACAGTTTCTTGAAGTTGGAAATGACCTGCTGGTCCATGGGCTGCAGGAGAGGAGTGGTATTAAGAGGCAGAAACTTGACCTTAATGAAGCTCATTTCCGCAGAAAGTCGCTCTGCCACGTCTGAAGGATGACCAGGAACATTGTCTAATACCAGGAGGCACTTAAGGTCTAATTTCTTTTCAATTCGGTAATTTTTCACAGTGGGGGCAAATGCATGGTGTAACCAGTCATGGGAAAAGTCCCTAGTGACCCATGCCTTACTGTTTGCTCTCCACAGCACACACAAATTAGCCTTGAGGACATTGTTTTTCCTGAACACTGGGAGTTTCAGAGTGATACACCAATAAAGGCTTCACTTTGCAATCACCACTAGCAGTGGCACACATCAACAGAGTAAGCCTGTCTTTCATAGGCTTATGTCCTGGGAGTGCCTTTTCCTCCTGAGTAATGTACGTCCTGTTTGGTATTTTCTTCCAAAACAGGTCTGTTTCGTCACAATTAAACACTTGTTCAGGTTTGTCCTTCACTGTCTATGTACTCCTTGAATTCCTGCACATATTTTTCAGCCGCTTTGTGGTCCGAACTGGCAGCCTCACCATGCCTTATCACAGTATGTATGTCACTACGATTCTTAACTCTCTCAAACCAACCTATGCTGGCCTTAAATTCACTCTCATCATCACTAGTTGCAGGCATTTTTCTGATTAAATCGTCATGCAACTTCCTAGCCTTTTCACATATGATCGCTTGAGAGATGCTATCTCCTGCTATCTGTTTTTCGTTTATCCACACCAATAACAGTCTCTCAACATCTTCTGTCACTTGCGATCTCTGTTTCGAAAACAAAGTTGCACCTTTGGCAAGAACAGCTTCCTTGATTGCCGTTTTCTTGGCCACAATAGTAGCGATGGTTGATAGGAGCTTTGTGTACAACCTGGCCAGCTCGGAGACACGCACTCCACTTTCATACTTAGCAATTATCTCTTTCTTCATATCCATAGTAATTCTCACTCTTTGCTGTAGGGTTGGCACTAGAAGCTTTCTTGGGGCCCATGGTGACTTATTTTGCAGGTGCAATCACTAAAAAGGCTGTGATAATATGAAATGTTCCGATTGTATGCTTGGAAGCGACCGCTGTGGCTGGCTTGTAAACACTGGCACCCACGGAACAAGTGAGGCGGGCTCAGGCCGCACGTGGAAGCGTCTCGAACGAACTGTGTTGAGGGAGTTTTTTAGCGCTAGCCAAGGCAAATTTTTTGCGTTAAAATGTATCGCTAGGCGGATTTAACGTTATGCGATGCATTCGTTAGGCGAGGTTCCACTGTACAACCATAAATGCTATATGAAAATATACAGTGGACCCTCGAATTTAGTAGTGCCATTTCTGTATGCAAAACTATTTTTATTATCTATAAAATGTATTTTTTGTTAATATTTCCCATAGGAAATAATGTAAATCCAATTAAACCATTCCATTCACCCAAAAATATAACAGAAAATACATTTTATTGATAAAAATAGTTTTGCATACAGAAATGGCACTACTAAATTCGAGGGTCCACTGTACCTCAAAGTCGGCATTTTAATCCAAAAACACAGTTAGTTTTTTCTCATTATGCACTGTGTGCTGCAGGATTTTTTTTACACAGTGCACACTGACCACACAGACCCATTCTCTCACATGTGGGCCTACCAGCTTTCTCCTGCTTTGATTTGAAGCCGCTAGAATTATTGAGTATGTGTACATCCGAAACACTGGCTCGTAAGACGTGCATGTATATATACGGCTGAAACAGTCAAAGGGTTAAAGGGTCGTGGCAATTCATAGAAACATTCCTGATCGTGGTGTAGAGTGGGAACATATTTCTTTCGCTAATTTGAAAAAAGGAATTGCAAGAATTTAAATACCATGCCATGTTTCAGTATATCTGTTCCAAAAACCAAAGGAAAAGTAAATCATCATCCCTCCAACAATATATTAAATAACATATCCAGACTAAATTGCATGAGGTCTCCTGGATCCCCTTCTCTGATGCTTTTAATATACCACATAGTCTACATGTACATTCTTCATGTGATCTTTTATCGCATTTTTTCCATTTCCCCTGCTTACGCGCAGGGGTTTTGGATGTACTAGTATGCATAAATTCTAGCCGCGTCAAATCTCGCGGGAAAATTCTGGTAGGCCTAGATGTGAGAGAATGGGTCTGTGTGGTCGGTGTGCGCGGTAGAAAAAAAATCTGGGACCCAGTGGTGCATTGTGGGAATGCCATCTTAGTACACAATGTCCACTATGCCTCGCGGTAAGAAGTTCCTCACTCCTCGGCGAATTGGGACACTTTTGTTCCCCAGTGACAGTTCTAATACAGATGGAAGTGCCAGTGAAGATGAGTTTCAAGGTTTTGGTGAGGTTTTGACTGAAACTAGTGACCATAATATCGGTAATAGTGAGGAAAACCCAGACGACCCTCAGCCTTCCACCTCTGGTGTTGGGCCATCTTGTTCACGTTCAGTTGTACCAGAATCAAAGAGGAAACTCCTGTTTTCCCAAATCCCAGATGCAGATGTGAGCATTTGTGATGATAGTGATAGTGATTATGAACTACAAGCTCTTGAAAACAGTTCCAGTAGTCATAGTGAAGTGCAATATTCCCCAGTGAAGAGTCAGTATATACGACGATATATGTGCTCTGGTAGTGTGCCATATGCTATTCCAAGGGGAAGGAGTACATCTCTGAGTACATCCCGTGGCTGTACAACAGGAACAGACAGTGAAAATGACGATGATAGTGTTGCAATTGGGATGGAAAATGTGCATGGTGGTGGTAGTGGTGGTGACGGCTGTGAGGCACCAGCAGTGGGCCATGCTGCCACCCACGCTGCCACCCACGCCACTGCCTCAGCTGATCTACAACAAAGGCCACCGTCCCCCACCTACCCACCACACCAGCCTCCACCACACCAGCCTCCACCACACCAGCCTCCACCACACCAGCCTCCACAACCACAACCTCCACAACCACATCCTCCACAACCACATCCTCCACAACCACATCCT
Organism: Cherax quadricarinatus; assembly: GCF_038502225.1. Lineage (NCBI taxonomy): Eukaryota > Metazoa > Arthropoda > Malacostraca > Decapoda > Parastacidae > Cherax > Cherax quadricarinatus. Next base: position 21,622,085 of record NC_091344.1, read on the forward strand.
CCACAACCACATCCTCCACAACCACATCCTCCACAACCACATCCTCCACAACCACCTGTCATTGTCCAGTACCCACCAGCAGACCTCACCTGGGATTGGCAGGAAGCTAGCAGTTTTGTTCCAAATGCCCACCAGTTTGATGACAGCCAAAGTGGAATACGGCCATCTTGTACACTTGGGAACAAAGCCACTGAACTGGAATGTTTTGAGTTATTCTTTGACGAACCCCTGATTGAAAGTATTGTCATGGAAAGCAACACATACTACGAGTACACCATGGCAAACACAATACTTTCACTAAAATCAAGTCTACACCAGTGGAAGGAGGCAACTGTGGCTGAGATGTATCTTTGCCACAATAATGCTTATGCCACATGTGTACAAGCACAAAGTGAAATCATACTGGTCAACAGACCACCTGATTGCAACCCCAGGTTTCAATGATATAATGCCAATGAATCGATTTGTGCTAATGTTACGTATGCTTCACTTCTCAGACAAAACCAGGCCTGACAGAAACGACAGGTTATATAAGATTAGGCATGTGTTTGTGCATCTGAAAGAGAAATTCAATATGTAATTTTATCCCTTCAGGAAGCTTGTAATTGACGAGTCTTTGATTCTGTTCAAAGGAAGACTCTTTCAAGCAGTACATACCAAGCAAGAGGAAACGCTTTGGTATATAGTTGTTTATGCTTTGTGATTGTTACAGTGGTGTGGTATTGGATATTATTGTGTACACTGGAAGTTATACATTGCAAAATACCAGGAAGTTATTGGGCATCTCTGGTGATGTGGTTAGAACAATGATAGAGCCATACCTTGGTAAGGGGCATATATATACTGGTAACTGGTACACAAGCCCCTCACTCAGTGATTTTTTGCGAGTGAACATGACAGATGTGTGTGGCACAGTGCGTGTAAATCGGAAACATATGCCCAGGTTTGATGCTGGCACTCGTAGAGGTGAGGTGCAGGCGTTTGCTGCCAATGACATCATGGCATTTCGGTGGCATGACAAACGAGATGTCACACTGTTGTCATCAGTTCACCCTAATTGAATGGCAGACACTGGCAGGCAGCATAGAGAGAGAGCAATGAACCCATTTTAAAACCTGCAGCTGTGATTGATTACACCTTCAATATGCGTTCAATGGACAAATGTGACGTGCAGATTGGGTTTGCTGATTGTGTTCGCAAGAGTTATAAGTGGTACATAAAACTCTTTTTCCATCTTCTGGACATTTCCATGCTCAATGCTTATAATATGTATAAGATGAGGACCAGAAACAAACCACAATACGGCGAATTCTCTTTCTGTCATCAGAGTATTCAAGTACCAAGGAAGAACACCTGCAATTGACCGCCCACCAAATTATCAACAACTACCTTCTCGTCTGAAGCATGGTGATCACTTCCTGGTAAAACTGCCTGCTACTGCTTTCAAGAAAAAGGCTCAGAAGTGGTGTTACATCTGTGCACATACAAAAAAACGCCCACAACAACGCAGAGACACTCGTTTTATGTGTGAGGAGTGTAAAACACCACTGTGCATGACACCATGTTTCGAAGACTTCCACAGGCTGCAGAACTTCTAGAAACATTCCCTGTGACTGCATATGTGTATATAAAATATAGAAAAATAGTAATAAACAACATTTCATATCGTTTGTGTAAATATTTTTTATGAAGAAAACAATGACAACAGTGTTTACGCCCTTATTGTGTAGTATTGAAAAAGAAAAAACTTACAAAATACTGATCATCTTGGTCTCACACGCCATAAAAGTTACTTGGAAAAAGAAAAATTAAAAAATAATAGAAATTAGTACATAAAGTAAATAAAAGAATACTGTGAGACGGCAGTCGGTGAAGATGCCACATTGTCCCCTTTTTTCATCAACTTCACGCCTCCATATCTCTGTAAGTATTGATGGTAAAAATTTTTTTGTTTAGCCTATATTTAGAAAAAAAAACTATTTTCATAAGAAAAAATTAATATATATATGTGTGTGTGTGTGTGTGTGTGTGTGTGTGTGTGTGTATATATATATATATATATATATATATATATATATATATATATATATATATATATATATATATATATATATATATATATATATATATATATATATATATATATATATATATATATATATATATATATATATATATATATATATATAATTTTTTTTTTTTTTTTTTTTTATTTTATTAAAATTTGGCCGACCCTGAGAACGAGTCTCTGAGAGGACCTGTCGACCCTCAAAGGGTTAAATTCTATCAACTATCATTCCATTTGCTCAGTTCGTCTCTTACTGGGATTTAACAACTGCAAACATGTTTGTATGATTTTTATTTTTTCTGCCAAGTCATTTAATGCATAAATTAGAAATGTTAACATGACAAGCACTTATCCTTGTGGCACTCTGCTGGTGACATTTTCCTGTATGAACATTTTTCTTTGTATGCTGTCTGCTGCACCTGCTGTAATAGTTTGCCTTTAATTCTTCCTTTGTATTGTAGTTTGCACATGTCTTTCATTGGAACTTTTTCAAAAGAATTTTTGAAATCTTGAATAATTGCAATCTGCTCATCCATTGCTTTCATGAGTCACTTCTGGGTCTGCACTCTTAAGAATGGGTAGGAATATGCCATTTGATCATGGTGAGAGATTTCCTTCTTTGCACCAACCTGTCTAGTTGGAAAATGGTTGTCAAGACATTTTTACATACACAAAAAAATTTAGTTTGCAAATTATCCAGTGTTGCAAGTTTAAATGGTTTTATGTGTAAACTGACAAGAAATAGTAAAGGTAAATGCAGTCAAAATGAAATACTAAGTAATGGATAGCACCATTATAACTACTGTGCTTCCTTCTGGCTCCTTAATGATGAAGGTTGCATGTAGTAGCTCTTTTCCTACATGATAATGTGATTCTTGCTTTCTTTAGGTGCGTAAACTGATTCGTGAGCGATCGTACCTCCAGTCAGCATCACCTCAGCACAAAGTTAGTGTTGTTTCTTGTCCTGTAGTTTCACATTTTATTTTTATATTAGCAGATCCTTTATTTCTGTTGCATGGAGGAAAATCATATCCTTACTATATTATGTTTTTACTGTGAAAGATTGGAACCTTGCATCCTTGAAAAGTGCCCTAATGGTAGGGGTTTAATGAGAAGCTGGTCCTTTTTGTCTATCTACTTTTAATGCTTTGTTCCTTTTGGGAGTTTCCCCATCTTTAAAGGTAGTATGGTTACATTCCGAATCTTTCAACCTCCTTCCCCAGACACTTCTGTAATGTGTTGTGAAAAGCGTCAAAAAGTTCCCGTTGGAGTGCATGAATTGTCAATAAATTCTCCACACTGGTTCAGGAGTTGTACAAGTGACACATTCACCATGTACTTGCTGTGGGAACCAAGAATGTGTGGAAAAAATATGAAGTGCCTTCAACAAGCTCAAACTCGTTACAGTAGAGGAAAGGAAACTGCAAAGGAGGGAAATTTAATATTCACAATTAACTCGCATATTGAAGCTGGAAAGTAGATAATGATTTGGTCAGTCTTGCACCATTACCAAGTCACTAATGGTTCAGGATGGACCAAAGCATCATTTTGTCTCCATTTCCACTTTGTGGATTATTTGTGTAAGGTTCCAGCCATGGTATTGTCTTTTATTCTCTAATTTACTGTGTATTGTATTTATAACTGAAAAGAGGAAAAATATTGAATAGAAAATTTGTATATTAGTGTATCGAGTGGGAGATGAACTGAAACACTCAGGTGAAACTGCTTTACGAGCCTAGTTAACCATGAGTGGGGTACATTTCCCTTCCACATCCCTTTTCCCTAACACCACTTCATCCATGGTAGACTATAGATTAACGGACATTCATTATCACTTGCTCTCTTGCTACCATTACTAAAGAGCATAGACATTATGATCCAGTCTTGTCACATCAAATAGCAATGTCTCCATCTGATTCTTAAAGTGAATCTGCTGTTCTTCCCACTTTTAACACTCGCTTCTGACTAACAACTTTTGCTGAGTCCCTTCATCAATAATAATGTTACATTATACTCGCACTACAGCAGGACGTCAGATCTCAAAAAACATTCATTTCCACTTTGATTTAGT